>NC_034178.2:31091788-31391788 GCF_002021735.2 Oncorhynchus kisutch | reverse complement strand
CTTAGAAATATTATTAACATATCTGGACATAGAGACTTTCTGTACTTCCCTTTGCCACTGTAATAACAGTCTCCAGCTCCAACATGCTAACCAATAACAAGGTATTACTACTATTAAGTGGATTATGCATTTAAAAAAGTTCAAGTCAGATCATGTCCAACAATGACTACAATAAGTATTTGTGGCAGCTATCATGGCCAAAAGCTGTGCAACCAAGTACTAGCTCTGGGGTGCTATTCATTTTGTCAATGCCATTTTTATTTAATTTATCAATTAAAATTGTAGACATAAGTTCTGCAATGTTGAAAATCAAATAACGCCTTTAAATTTGTTTTTTTTTCACTTCTTTTGGAAGAAATAGGGAATTATTTATGAAAAGTGCAAAGGTGCCAATAAATTTGGCTGCAACTACACCTTTAATAATATATATATTTCAATCTATATCCAGTGTCAGAGACTTTAGAGAATGAGCTCAGCCTCATTTTGATCTGTTCTGGGCTCCGGGTTGAATCACTATTTTGCTGTGTATCTGTCTGTACAGGTCTGAACACTTTGGCAGCCAGAAAGATGTAGCTAACTAGCCCTACCTGCTGTTGACTCAGTGTTTGCCCTCTGGCTCTCTCAAGGGCAGCACAACCTAAACGTTACTCCTTTGTTTAGAGAAATCCCCTCTCCATCTCTTGTTTCAATGTACTGTATGTAATAGACATTCTAGCCTGGGAGCTTCAGATGTCTCCTTTGTGAGCTACCTGGTGTTGTTGCTGGCTGCAGGCTGCCCTCTGGTGTTGGCCTGGGTAATATCAGCGTTTCCTCTGAACTCCGAAGACATTTGAACCTGATGTTAGGAGGTATGCAGCATGTGTCTGCAACGTGGTACCTGTATGAACACGGCTGTTTGTGTGTGTGTGTGTGTGTGTGTGTGTGTGTGTGTGTTAATAGCTTGAATTTCTCAATGTTATTCAGCCCCCTGCTGCGCCTGTGATCAAGCGGAATCTTATTCCTCGACTCAGAAAACCCCTGAGTGAAGAGAAAGCTTTGTTGTCGTTTCATACCTAGCTACAGCCCAATGGCAGTAGTAGTGTTTAGAGCCACTTCTTGTTAAGCATGCATTATAATCACTTGCCTTTTGCTGAGGTAAGGTGAAGTCATATCATCTGGGGCGGCAGGGTAGCCTAGTGGTTAGAGCGTTGGACTAGTAACCGGAAGGTTGCAAGTTCGAATCCCCGAGCTGACAAGGTACAAATCTGCCAGGCAGTTAACCCACTGTTCCTAGGCCGTCATTGAAAATAAGAATTTGTTCTTAACTGACTTGTCTAGTAAAATAAAGGTCAAATTAAAATTCCCCCAAAAAATCTCCCACATTTTTGTCCACATTTCAGATAACTAAACACCCCCCCCCCCCCCCCCCATCTACTGTTTCAGCAAACTAATTATTGGGTTGCATGTCTATAGATCTGGAAAGCAAGCCTCAACCTGACTTTTTCAGCACTCCTCTGCAGCTTCCCAGAGATCACTCGGCACGCATGAATAGACAGTCACAGTCAAAGAGGGAACTGTTTACTTTTTATCATTGACAGGTAGACCAGCTGTCTACAGTACATGTAATATTCATCTGATCCTACCCCCGGACAATACCTAATAAGTCCCTCTCAACACAATCCCATTCCCAAGACACACTTTAATATCTAACACTACCCCCATCCGGGTTTATTGTCCAGTACACTGACTTTATGCCTGTGTTACATTGACTGGGAGAGCCCTGTGTTGTCTGTGGCTTCTTTGGGTACAAACAATAAGAGCTTCAAACTCCACTCCAGCATTGTCTCTATGTGCCTGATCAGTAGGATGTTCACACTGAGATTTAGAGGTAACACACAGACAATGAGCAAACACACAAACCCTGTCATTACGTTTACCCCCAGGCAGGGAAAGCCCCACTGCCCCATCCCACACTGGCTCCTGTAGGTAGAGCCTGTGTGTTCCTCCACGGTAGTGCTGAGAGGCATGTCTCCTAGTCCTTTTGTCTCTCTGTGTTCCTCTAGTATGTCTGCTGACAAACACTCCAAAGATAAGAGGCCAGAGTATCCATGGTGAGCCAGTGATAGCTGTATGTTGTTCCCGGAACATGGGCTGTGAAGGGAGCATCTGGACCGTGTTGTCTCTGGGTCAACAGACTGTGTGTCTGGCACCGCTGACGTGGCAGGGTTTACAGCCATGCATGGTGCAGCGAATGTTTGTGCGGGCAGTTCAATGTCAGTGCCATGTTCCCCCTTGTGTGTCGTTGAGTGCGTGTCCGTCTCTGTGTGGGCCAGGTGTCGTCTGAGCAGGCCCCAGCCCACCGTCAGCACCAGCAGGAGGGCCAAGGTCACGGTGGCCAGGGCCCAGCAGGGCTCACCCAGAGCAGACAGGACATTGTTGGGGAGGCTGGGAAGGCACATAGTGAGAGAGCTGGTTCTCTCCATGCAGACCTTCACCCAAAGTCTCCAGCTCTGACCCCCACAGACACCACAGAGAACCCACACCAGCAGACAGCAGAGGAAGTAAATGATGTGGGGCAGGCACTTTTCCTGGTCCTCTCTCCCTTCTCTCTGGCTGTCTGTGTCCCTGCTCTGCCCGTCCTCTACCTCCACGGTCACCCCATGGTGATGTGCAGGAGCTTTAGAGCCCGGTGTTTCACTACGTCCGCCTGTGTCCCCGTCCACTGCTCTACCTCTGCCACCATGGACCTGGGGCCACTGCAACTTCATGGCAGTCTCCACGGCAACAAGAGGAGTAGTCATCAGCAGCACCGCCCAGTAGGTATGGCTGAGGAAGAGCAGGAAGCGCAGGGCAATGACATCAGAGGACGTGGAAAACTGAGGTAGCCAGGGGTCTGCAAACCAGAGGACAACCAGGATAGCTGAGGGACAACAAAGACCAATCAATCAAATAGAAAAATGTGGAGGATGGGACTAGAAGCATGAGGATTGGGACACTGAAGTAGGCCATAGGAGTATAAAGAACTCACATTTAAATTGTAAGATCACTAAAGTTCAAATTCAGTGATTAACACAATGTTTAGCACATTGATATATTTTGCCATTCTGTAATACACATCGTTTCCAGTGTTTACGACACTGAAGGTGCAGGTTGACGGTCACTAGACTTGACACTGAATCATATGGCTTATTCTCACATCTGTTGATAGCGGTTGAGGCCAGACTGGATGACCAAGGACACACTGATTATTCACTGTTGTACTGTGATCGCTGACATCCTGTGAACACTATGATTCTATAGGAGCTGACAAAGTCACTGCCTTTTGTTTTGACAGCCTGTCTCCAGGGGCGTGTTCTCTTCTTCTGTGCTGGGTTTACAAGGTGCTTCTGTGCCCTGTTAGAACTTGTAATAAACCAAATTGAGGTCATTCCACGAATAGAGTACATTTTGGGTCGTGTTAATTTCACCTAATTGTAACACATTTTCAATTTCATTAAAAGCGTTGTTTTCCCCCTTCTCAAATAGTTAAAATAAAAAAAATGACTATAGCAAGTGCCAATAAAGTGCATTAAAGTAACGGTAGCAGGGTTGATGACTTCATCTTAAAAATCAGCCATAAATCCCCTTTGTGAGTGGGGGAATGGAAGCTTGTCGTGTGCAACAGGGAGAGCTATTGAATGCTTCACAAAACAATGTAAGCTGTTAAAACATTTCTAGCCTGACTATTAGATGTTCAGTGTTTCTTTTAACATAAAAAAAATGAATATTTTCACCATATTAAAACGAGAGTTCGTCTGTCCCTCATTTTAAGGTCAACCCTGAACTCTCGTTTTAATATGGTGAAAATATTCATTTTTTTTATGTTAAAAGAAACACTGAACATCTAATAGTCAGGCTAGAAATGTCCCTCGTCGTGTAAATGAGTCACTCATCACATGAAATAAATAATAATATTCAGAAGTGAGTGTCAAAGCAAGAACATGACTAGGGCTTAACAATGACGGTGAAAACGTGGAGAAATAGTAGGCTGAAGTGGGTTAAAATCTTCCTAGAAGTTGAGGAAACACGACGAGGGACATTTCAAAATGCAGATGGATTGTGGATTTGATGGATTGTAATACCAGGCTTTTAAAATTCAAGAGGTGTGCAAAATGTACTCTCTTCATGGACTTTAGCAACTGCTCCCCTTTCTGTTGCAATTCTTATTACAAGGAAAAACAGGTGGTTGTAGCTGTACACAGCAGAGATGGGGTTAGAGGTGGACACGTACTTGTGACTACGAGGTCTGTGAAGAGCAGCAGGCAGTTGCAGCAGAAGCTGACTGCACTGAGAGAAGCAGTGACCATGGGCAGGAAGAGAAGACTGCAGGCCAGTTTACACACACACACCACAGCCGCTCCCTCCAACACACCATCCATGGCTAAAACAAAACACAGACAAGAGGTATATATTATATATATTATAAACCATTGTTGGATTATCACAGGATTTTTTTTTTTACTCCAGTTGTCGCATACACTGATCACCACCCAGGTCTTTTCGCTATATAGGACCTGGGTGTTGAAACTCTGTTTTGTTAGGCACCCTGAGAGTCAAGGGCAATATTCACTGTTTGAGAAAGCTTACTGTACGTACAAAACATAGCATCTAAACTCAATGTATTAGACCCCTAGAATGACTTAAAGGCCCAATGCAGCCATTTTTATCTCAATATCATATATTTTATGGATAACCATTTAGTACGTTATTATAATAGTTTTCCATTAAAATTGTCCAAAAATATAGCAGATAATACAGAAATAGCTTTTTCTCAAACAAGAATTTTGCTTGGAGTGTCTAAGTGCAGAGAGGTTTGGAACTAAAACGTATACCACCTGGTATACCACCTGGTATACCACCTGGTATACCACCTGGTGACATCTGGGCAAGCCAAAACTCCAGATGCACAACGTGCTGATTAGAATGTATTTTCAACCAGCAACTTTCAGGAAATAACACTGATCAAATGTTCACTTTTACAGTGTTAGGGCTCTATTCAATCTGTATTGCTGAAGTGTTACAGATAGGAAATTACCTTTAAATGTCTAGCGCGCTATTGGGCCGTCATCTGCAGCATTTACCGACATGGATGCAATCTCTGCTAAGGTGGGAACATTGCCTTGGAATTTCAATTACTCTTTAAAGCTGTATTTCTGCAATACGGATTGAGTAGAGCCCTTAGTTTTATCAGCTGTTGTACAATATGATACAAATAACAGTAAAAAAATATTTGATTGCAGTGGGCGTTTAACTCAAGACCCATCATGTGAAATACTGTAGCAAATATATGCAAGCAATACTTTTAAAAATAATTTTATGCTGTTGTCATCCAAATGGTGTCGATCTGCTGCAACAGATCAATATCTCTTTGTGTAAATTAGCATTAATCCATGGCCTTCTCAGCCACCCATGAATGTTTTTGGTCACTGAAATGTCAATAGACAGCAATGAAATCAGTGTACGATTTTTTTTTTAGGGTGTTTTTTGGCCTTTCAACTTTTGAGATCTATAACAAACTTATTATCATATGTATTATCTTTTTATATCGATCATCTGTAATAAGGGTACGGTTAGGGTACAGTATTATCGGGGGTACAAAAATATACAAATACACTTAAATGTACCTTCAGAGGTACACATAATCTCACATGGTATTCTTCGGTACCTTTTTAGGGTACATGTGCGGATAATTTTGTATGATGGTAAATTTGTGTACCCAATATTCTGAATATAAAAAAAGGTACAATCATCACACACTCAAAAAACATGCCCATCATTATCATATTTCCCAGCATGCTCTTTTGCAGATAGATTTGTACAAATATTTGCATGCACATTGATTGATTTCATTTTGTCTAGCAGAAGATCAATAATATGCATTTACTGAGATGGTTTCCCCCAACTTGGCAGTTATTCTAAATGCAGGTTGCGGGTGAGCCAACATAATGTGACTATGTCGCCAGCAAACCAGGAGTTTCAGAGCACTGTGTTGGGTAAAACTGTCGAAGTATGATATACGGTATGTAATGTATTGTGACTCATGAGTTTAACTTCAATGATAAAATATTCACTTAGGCACTCACTTGATGAAGGCTACAGGACTGAAAGCCATTGAATGCAACAACCATGTCTTTGTCACTTGCAAACACAGTCATGGGTGGTCCTGGTAACTATAAAATTAACTTAAAAGGCACACTGGGATATATGCAAATAAGGTTTTATACCCTATAGTGTTAAAACAACAGCCAAAAACCCTTTTAGATGAAAAATTTTGCCACTTAAAAAGGAACTCTGTCACTGTGGTGGTAACCTAAAAAGGCACATTTGTAACTTTTCCTAAGGTACGTTCTTGTACCTGTACCATCTTGTCGCTAAGGTACACTACTGGCTCTTTTAAAAGGTACGAACTGCAAAACTACGTACCTATAACTAAAAAAGGTACAAATGCTCTTCACAGCTCTTAGTCTGTTGTCAGTCTTTTCAACCAACATATGTGACATACATAATTACATTGTGCATGTTTATTCATACGGTAATTATTATTTACATGTCCCCACCTGGGATTTGAACACACAACATCTTGGTGCACAGCATTCTAGCTAGCTACTTCCTTCGCCGTAATGTTAACATAACTGCGGAAAAGCAGTGATTAGAACACTGGATTATATAACTCTATGTTCTATCCCCTCTGGAATCCTGAAGGGATTCAACTGTCATCACACTAGTGTCAACATCACAACATCACTGGAGCGATGTAATGACTTTTTACCCTTCCGAGACGTGTGTGTGTGTGTGTGTGTGTGTGTGTGTGTGTGTGTGTGTTGTCAGTATCACATCATCACTGGACAGCTATAATGACTTCGTACTCTTCTGAGATGGTTCTATCAATCTCTCTGTTGTTGACTGTTGAAGGTACAACAACAGTGTGGTTCACAAACTGAGGGGCGCAGTGGTTCGGCAGGGGGTGCACAGGGGAAACACGTTCATTTCAATTACCGTTTTATAAAACAATGGCAACACTGCCATGTTGACCTGAGCCTTGCTGTTGGAAAACCACAATAGTGTACGACTTTCAGCTGTCGCAGATGATATCTTATATTCTTATATTCTGAGAAAATGGTAACCATGTTCTATCTATGTTTGGTGGGATCTTGATGTAATTTTCTCCTAGCCCTTAGAAAACTTACCACAGGAATGAGCTTGCAGCGTTCCCGTAAAACATGTCTAAAACATTTATTATTGAATATTCTGAGAACATAGTAATCACGTTCTGGGTCAATTCTGTTTGACATTAGGGGGAATGGTAATTTTGACATGTCATGGGAAGATTCCTATGAAAACGCTAGGTAATTACCTGAGACTGTAAGGGAACATTCTCTAAAGTTGTGAGAACGTTTGTTGTTAGCTGGGATCTCACACTCCATTGAATACAGGCAGTTGACGCCAACACCCCTCATCTAATATTCCAAAATGTTTTCAAATTATGAGATGTATCCACCAATCTAAAGAGAGGAATTGGCTGAAACTTGACAGCCTGCCATTCCGCTCTGTGTACAACGAATTCCATTCTTAGGGCGGAGACACAAGCATCTCGTCATTATATCCAGCAACTCTGGCTGCAGTGAACAGCAGGACTTTCCTCTCTAAACAGTGCAGAGGTGGAAGACGTCTGTAGATGGCTTGGTAACTTCTGTTTGACTTGACATGAAACGAAACTAGTGTTTAATCCCGGTGCTGAGCTAGTGCGTAGCAGCTAATTAATGTATAATATGTTGTTGTAGAATGTTATGCATGTCCCTACTGCAACCAAATTGATCATCGCTAGAGTAAATGTTTATTGTGTTTGCTGTTCTCCGAATATAATTTGAGTTTTAAATGTTTAGAAATGCAGTAAATAAGCTTGAACTTTATTTATTTTTAATAATTGGGTAGGGGGTGGTTGTAAATGTGCCATACTGTAGGTTTAGCTGAAATGACGCAAATGTCATGAGAACTCTAGCACACGAACAGACACTCCTCCCCCATGTCTGATTTGTTTTGAGTTATGCCTCACTGCCAGTTTCTGTCTTTAAGCAAACTAACACTCTCAAGCCCATCTCCACCATCTTAAATCCTAGCAACAATCGAACAGATGAGTCTAAACTACAGCCCACGGCAATGCATAGTGGTGGTCGGTCAATGACCCCAATTCAGTCAAGGAGTGAGTTTGCATGAAAATCGTTGTGAAGTTTGAATTAGTACCTTACCTGTGCACACAGGCGCCTCCAGCAGCACGTCAGTGTGAGCCAAACAGCTCTCTTCCTTTCTATCCACCTCCCCACGCCCCTCCCCCTGTGGGACATGTTCAGTCCAGGGGGGCAGGGTTCCGGTCTGTGCTCAGAGGGCACTTTCGGTACTGCATTTTAGCTGAAGCCAATCCCAAAAGGACAATTCCCATAGACTGCCCCATAGAGAAGTCCAATTTTAAAATTCCTAAAAAGACACTTTCATTATCACCTTTGTACCAAAAATATCCATTGAATTTTCCCAGTTATTTTCATTGTGGACGATTTTTTTCTCCATCACTCACGGCCGAAGATATTAACATTTAATATTCACCCAATGTCTGCCATCCTTTTGGATGTAGACGTGCCCTCCAGGACGTCTATGTCGCCAGATGTTACAGAAGATCATCCAGGACATCAGCCACCTGAGCCACGGCCTGTTCACCCCGCTACCATCTAGAATCTAGAAGGCAGCGACAGTGCAGGTGGTGGGAACGAGAAACTGAAAAACAGCTTCTATATACAGGCCATCAGACTTTTAAATAGTCACCACTAACCACTAATCGGCCTCTGCCCGGTACTGTTAGAGACTGCTGCTCTATGTACATAATCATTGAACACTGGTTACTTGAATAATGTGTGCATACTGTTTTACCCACTTCATATGTAAATACAATATTCTATTCAAGGTTAATCTTGTATAACTACTGCTGTACACAACTGTTCTATTCATATACTGTCTATACACACCATTATATACATATATATTTATATTCCGGACTATGCCATTGCTGGTTTTGATATCTCCTAATTCCTTTGTTTTAATTTTTAGGATTTGTGTCTTTTTTTTGTAGATTGATGTGTTCTGTTGAGAAATGAACGCTTGTTGTTGGGCAACATTGCCATTGATAGTAGACTACTGTTTTACATGTCCATAATGTGATCACTCAGATATTCTTATCTAATAATTCGGTACTGCCATCTCATGCTGAAACGTGCACATAGCGTTCAGGTTGCAAAAACACATCTCTGTGCTGCAGGTCAATTCTAATTTAAGGTCATCACTTCAGGAAGTAAACTTAAATAACAATTAAAGCATTTTTTAACAATCTATTTACAATGACTTCTCGATCAACTGAGCTATTTATTTACAGCCCTCAATTCGAATTGACCCCTGCCCTGAAGCCCCCACTTTTAGTTTGAAAATGTGGTTTTATGAGTTAGGCTCGCTTTATGGAGTTATTCAAATGTACTTGCTACGATTGTGATATGTTGTTGTCTCACCTAGCTATCTGGATAAGAGCGTCTGCTAAATGACTAGAATGTCAAATGTTATGGAATGAAAAGTGGCTAAATGTATCATGGTTTACCAACAAACTGATTAAATCACACAACTAATGGTTATTACATGGTAATGCATTATATTTATGCCTGTTCAAAATGTATAGCCTTTTTTATTGTAGTATATTTATTATTGTTTCAGGGTATAACCAAATATTCTGCTTTGCGACATAGGGGCTACATGGGCAGTAATTTAACGGAGACCCCACCCTGTTTTTGAACCCTGGCCTCATCCTCAAATTCTTTAGAGTTGAGAAGTAGTGAAGACACTAGTTGAAGACACTATGTGAGCGTGAGAGCGTATTACTATGAGGATGTTTGATACCCAGTGGTGTAAAGTACTTTAAAGTATTTTTACTTAAGTACTACTTAAGTAGTTTTTGGGGGGTATCTGTACTTTACTATTTATAATTTTGACAACTTCTACTTCACTACATATTCCTAAAGAAAATAATTATACTTTTTACTTCATACATTTTCACTAACACCCAAAAGTACTTTGGGTGGACAAAGTGACAGGAAAATGGTCCAATTCACACACTTATCAAGAGAACATCCATGGTCATCCCTCACGTAAAGCAGTTGAGAAATGATGATGCCTTGATATTATGGTGCAGACAGTTGACAGCCTGTCAAACAAAAAACTGTCACCAATTATGTCACTACAATGAGGCATATCCTAAACCAAGTTTATATCGCAGCAATTATGTCAATTCTGAATATCTTTAGGCCTATTTTGTAGTTTTTATATTTCCAAAATCTGCTTCAGTGAAAGCAAATCCTCGCCTGCAGCACCCAGAAGTGAACAGTAGGCGACCCGGAAGGTCTGAACTCCGACTGAAGGCAAGCAAAAGGAACATCTTATTATTTTATAAAATATCATTAAATCTACCATCGAGGTGTCAGGTTTGTATACATTTTTTCTCCTCTCTTGTGTGCAAATTTAAAAACGTTCGGCTGCATTGCTATTTTGAAAGCAGTTATCGCTACCATTTGAGTCGTCAAAAAGTTCAAATAAAAAAATACTAGCCATTACCAGAGCATATTTGAAAAGGACAACGTTCTAGTCATATTATGCATAGCACACGGAAATGCGGCAGATGAGATGCAGTTATGCTACTATTCTGGAACTAAATGATGGATTTGCATAGCGAGAGAACCCAGTTGTCCATAACGCATTGCATTTTGCAAGGCATGATTGTTGTAGGAAGTGTCTCGTTTTTTTTCTTCTTCCTCGAGCCGGGCTATTCAAACCTGCAAATCTAAGTAAACAATCATCCGAACACTTACGCTAATGCAAAGAAATGGATTACAAATGTGCATGCATCGAGACACGTTTACTTTTTTTAGGCGAATTAGTACTGTACATTTGGGATCTGCAGAATATGGCGTCCAGTCCTTATAAAAAATAAGACAGGCTGCCATTTTTGTTTTCCTTTTGTCTGAATTCTTTAAATAAAACTGTCTGAGAATGTGGGAGAGGCTGTGGAGCGAGGCACCAGGGGGGATCAGAGTTGCTCTGCAGTCAAAATGATCTTTATATGATGTGTTTTTAGTTCTAAAGGTTTTTATTTTATTTTTGATCTGCAAATAGACGTAGACGTCCAGATAGAATAAGGAAAAGTTAAGTAGGCTAACTTTTGTTTTTAGTTCACAAGTCTAGACCAGCCTCAAGTGATTTGTCTACCCTTGTTATAGGCTGATAATTGAGTACTCATTTATTTTCTGTTTTAAGATAATGATTTATAGAGCAAATAATAGCCTATAGTATTCGTATTGCAAATATGACGTTGGGCTAATGTTGCACGATTGACAAGAGGCTGACTATCTAATTTGCCGCTAATTGCCTGAAGATGGATAACCTGCAGCCTAATATTTTTAATTTCCTTAAACACGACTAGCCTATACATTTCATTTGATGGGTTACAGTAATTTAAAAAATCATACATCTGACTGGCTAGAAAGCAATAGACACCATTTTGAGAAACAGCAGTATTTGGGTTTTTATTGCGTAGGGGCATGACACAGAACGATAAAATCACTGATATCGGTTCAAATTTACTTAAATCTGCGGACACATTTCAGATAGCGGTTCTCACCACAGATGTTTTCAGCATGCAGCTATTTCTGCCGTGACTCAAATAGTTTAGGTGGTTCACTGTCTGTAGTTTAGGTGGCTATTTCACTGTCTGTAACAACTAATGCAAAATAGTGTAGTATTTCAATTGAAGACTTGATTCCTCAATACAATTGAAATTTGATTCAATATTGTATACTGTCACAAATGTGGGTAAAATTCTTGTTGTTGTTATTAAAATGTAATGTTGCTCTTCTTGAATAGCAACTTGAGCACTACTTATACATAATGGAAATCGAGCCATGTTTGCATGTGGGAAGGTAATGGGATACATTTGCTCCTTTGTTAAACATTTTTGCAGTGGTCTACTCTTTGATGGTTGGCACATTTTACAGAGTGTGGCTTCAATCGGAATTAGGCATCATGGGGATGTCAAGGGGCTCAGTCAATAACAAGAGTGAAGTGTGTTCATTTCCCAACATTGATCCTGGGGACCCAAAGTGTAGAACTGTGTTGGATTTTACTCCAGCTGAGTATCAATAAGAAACATAGTTAGTATATCAGATTAGCAACCTATTATCACCTATTCTCTCTGCAGCTTTAGTTACGTGGAAGAGTTAAGATTTAATCTATTTGATTGTCTTGCTAATGGGGGTAATTGATTTAGATTGAAACCTGCACACAGAACATTCCGGGCACTTGACTCTTTTTTTATAGATCTTGCAGCTGGACCTGATCCAAGGCTTGATTCTCAACCATGTCCATGTTATCCCTGAAATAACCTTTTAAAAGAAGTCTGTCAGTTTAGTGTCGAGTTAAATGTGATTGATTTATTGAAAACAGTATACAGTCTTGGTTCTAGGGGTTGCCATGGCATAGACAGATTTTTTTCCCCCTGTTTGATTGTTGATTATGGCAGTAATACATTTGTAGGCGTTTCAGCCTCCGTCGGACAGGATGCTCTACGCTCCATCTCGAATACACAAAGGACTCTACTTTGACACTTTCCTCTGTTGCCTATGAAGATGTGTTGTTATTATCACCAACATCAAACATGGCATATCAAAGACAGAGACAGCCGTCATATGGGGGAGATGATCAACTCTCTACCTATATTCCGCTCTTGCCCAGGAGACTCAGAGTGCCTCCAGGAAGTGAAATGGACACCCTGTCGGCATGATTAGGGAAATATTTTCTGGGTTTTTGTTCATACGGCTGGACGTATCATTTTAGTTTCTTTTGGCTGATGCAAGTGGACTGTGTTACGCTGCTGCTAAGTCAAACAGACTTTAGAATGGTGGACTGTGCCAAAACACACAATGCATTATGTCATATAAAGAAATGAATAAGGCTTGAAAAGAGAAGCGATGGAAAGAAAGCCCACAGATCGCAGACATCTATGAGAGAGCAGCAGGCTCTACCATGGGACAAAGAGCAGCAATGCCACTTGCCCCAAATTCTTCCAAATGTGACTTTTTCATAGAGAGATTGGAGTAAAAGCCTGTTCAATGACATTCACTCTAAATTGATTCAGTGGAACGTCAGGGAGCAGGGATATAGGTTATTTTGTTCCCTATGAAAATATCAACAGTGGAGGCTGCAGAAATACCATCTATTTTCAAATGCCTCAACCATCAATGCAATTCTATCTTTAATCACAAAATGGTATAGGGAACTGCCAATATGACAAGTGTTTCTTAACAACCTATAGCTCCCATGTGATGTTATGGTTTTTATTTGGGGAGATGCCCATCATGCAGTGTGACGGTTAGAGTGTCTGCTGATGGAGAGGGAGAATAAACAAGGCCTCATGGGTATTTCCCTTCCTAATGAGGGGATCCCTGTTGAGTCACACATTTTTTTTTTCTTTGAATAATTTCTTGCGGAATTGAATCCTCTGCAAATTCTCAGCTGTCTTGTGGGGCGACGGTCGGGAAGTTGTGACTCAGAAAAGTGTGATTATTAAGCTCTATACTTAGCTACAGTGCGTGTGGAACTGGAAACAACTTCCGTGGTGGACATGACGGAGGAAGAGGAGGGGAGAAAGTTAGAAAGTAGTTCCATTTACTTTGAATCGTGAGGCTAGAATACAATACATTAACTACATACGTCTATTGCAAGAAGTCTATTGGAGATTCAGCAACTATTTATGAACTCATTAAAGTGCTGCAAGCATTTGAATGAATTGTGAGGCTGAATTAGCTGTGTTGTTGTTGTCATATCTATTTATATGGACAGTGTGCAGAAGGTAGTATTTACATCTGGCTTGTTCGTCACAGGATGGCTGAACCTCGTTTTAATAATCCCTACTTCTGGCCCCCACCACCCAACATGCCTGGCCAGGTGAGTACTGATTGTCTAAGACTCTACCCTCACATTCAACAACAGGGTAGTTAGTATAAAAGAGGATGGTGATGGCAGACAGTAGACTGTGAAGATTGTCAATTATTATTCTCGGTGATGTAACATTGAGACCCATGAGCAGTGAAAGGTATTTTGCCCGCTTGATTGTCATGCAAATGTCCATGTAAAATATGCACTATTTTTTACGACTCACTTGAAGAGAGGACATAGATTACTGTTAATGTGCTTAGGGTACATTGTTGAGTTATTTTCCTGTGAGTCCATTGGAGGGAGCCAAAGCAGAACAAATGAATGTAAGCCCACACAGACGTTAACTAAGGACTGTTCTTCTGTCTCTGTGTGTTGTTGTCTCCCTCCTGTCAGCTGGATAACCTTGTGTTGATCAACAAGATCAAGGAACAGCTGATGGCTGAGAAGATCAGACCGCCCCACCTGCCGTCTTCCACAGTTCCCTCCCAACAGCAACTGCTGGGGAATCCTACACAGACAGAAGGTGGGCAGCATGTCCAGATGTCAGTTGAGAAACTGCAGCAGATGCAACAAGAACTCCATGCCCACAGCCCGTCCCATCCAGACATTGCCCTGCACGCCCGGCCAGCCTCCAGCTCTGTTGCAGGTACCCTGACCGCCTCCCACCTGCCTTCACCAGGCCAGCCTCCACTGTCCATTGACCACCACCACCACTCACACACTTCTATTCTCAGAGGCGGTTCAAATCAGAATGCGTCTCTACTGTATGTCTTGTGATCACACCCCCTCCCATCCTCCTCAATCTCATCAAGTGATAGGCACACATCCCCTCACTTTTTATAAATACTTTTTGTGTCACTTGTAATTACTGTAATAGGCCTACTTATAATCTTTTTCTATCGTTGATAGATGGATGGGGAAAATACTTGTTGAGCCTTGTATGAGCCAGGCTTTATATTTCCTGTTAATTTTCTATGGTAAGAGGTTTTTTTTGTGTAAATTCTGTGAATTTTCTGCACATCTCTAACAGGACGTATTCTTGGTGATGTAAACTTTAATCTGGATGATAAAACAGCTATAAAAGCTAGAGGATTGTGGGAAGACTGGCATTTGCGTCAAATCATAGACCAACCCTCTAGAACGAACCACCTGTCAGGTAATCACATGATTTTTTGACACAGTAATGCCCGTCTGGCACATAGGAGAGACTGGGGTTAGTTCAGCCAAAGGGGTAAGTTGAGCCATGCTTGTTTCTAGGAAACCATACACAAAATGTCTCATTTGACCAAGGTCATCATTTCATGGAGTCTGTGAAGGAAGAAAACCACATGGAAAAAGTGTTAAGCAAGTTAGATTAAAAAAAAAAGATTTTCACCATGTCAAATTCATTTATTGTGTTAAGAGGTTTCATGATGCTTCTATCTAAACCAAAGTAGGTCATTTAAAAATAGTTCTATACATCAGTTGGGGTTCTCTATAAGCTACAATATGAGGTCCTAAACCTAGCATTGAAAGTACATCCTTGTAACTGTGTGGGCTAATATAGTCAAAATGTTTGCCTTGGGGTAAGTTCAGCCAATGGCCATGGGGTTAGTTGGTTGAGCCAATGGCAAGTTGAGCAAATTGAAGCGTTTTCTTCCCAGGTGTAATGCAAGGCATATGAGGTAACAACAGGGCCTGGCCTGTGTTAGGTGTTAAAAAAAAGTACAATATGTTTGTTAGGTGTTAAGCAAATGTTAAAATGTGCTTAAAATGATTTAAAGCCCTCAAAAATAGCTTAGAATGATTAAAAGGCAAAAAAAAAAAGTTCTTGTGATTAATTGTGTTTGGGAAATAAAGATAGACATGTTTTTAAGAAGGTAGTGGTAATATTTCATTCATTACAGAAATTGTAGGCATCTTTACTTACCCTGTCCCCCATCCGGAGTAATTCGTGCAAACATACCACTTTTTTTAGACAAGCTATGTTTTCATGAATTCAGATTATTTACAGGGATACACAACACCCTAAAATATATGTAGATATCTTTGTTAGAAATAATACTATATTTCCCTTGATGGAGTGATGCTGAATGTAAAAAATGGCTCAACTTACCCAACTCTCCCCCACACGGAAAGAGAGGCAGACTTCCATAGCCCATTCCAAGATTCCTGTACTGTTGGCCTTTAGACTAATCCAGGCCTCTCAAAATGTGACAGGACTTTTGGCGTATCAACGTGATTTCAAACTACTTCAGCCAACAACTAGGCACAAAGAGTTCTCCTATGTTGAGCGAATAACTAAAAAGGAACATGTCAATAGTTAATTTTGAGCATTGTCTCTGAAAAAGTATGCACAATTTTAAGAAGTATACATGTAACTGACTGTATTCTTCTGTTGGAGATTAGTCATTACATAATTATGTAGTGATTATTTAGTTTGTGAGTCATTTTTACCTCTTGACTTGCCAGGTCTGCCACTTTCCTCTCGAATGGGCAACCATAACACCTCAGAGGCCGTCACTCTGACCACACCCACCTCCAATAGTCTGAGCCGACTAGGCGGAGCCCCCTCACCACATCATGTCCTCTCAGGCTTGGCCAGTGGCCCTGGGATGGAGCAAATCAAAAGTAACGGAGGCCTTGCTGGACTGCTGGGGCCCCCTCCCAAGATGGAGGGGCGAGGCCGTAAGAAGATAAAAGCTGAGAATGGTGGTGGCTCTCTGTTGGTGGTGCCTTACCCCATCCTAGCCTCAGGCAACGACCAATCCTGCCACACCATCACCCCCAAACAGGGCAAATGCTACAGGCATGAGCACACATGAACCTTTTACAGACTGCTACATGTTGATTATCTTCCAAATGTCTTACTGTCATATTGATTGCTTCCGGTGTCTTCCATGTGTGTGTTGTTTTGCGCAGGTGTAAATCGTGCCCGCTGACCTTCTTCTCCAAGTCAGACATGCAGATCCACTCCAAGTCCCACACAGAGGCCAAGCCTCACAAGTGTCCTCACTGCTCCAAATCCTTCGCCAACGCATCCTACCTGGCCCAGCACCTCCGCATACACCTGGGCGTCAAACCTTATCACTGCTCCTACTGCGAGAAATGCTTCCGCCAGCTCTCCCACCTGCAGCAGCACACCAGGTCAAATCATGGACTAATTTGATAATCAAATACTGTTTTCATGTACTCACCAACTAGGTTCTATAGTGTAGTGATGATGATGATGATGTATCTTTCCCAGAACCCCAAAGTCATGTGTGTACTACGCTTTTAAAGTGTATTTACAGTAGTGTTAATTATTTGCCTTCATAGATTATACATTTAAAAAAAAAAATATATATATATATATATATTTTTATTTTATTTTATTTATTTATTTATTTATTTAGCAAGGCAAGTCAGTTAAGAACAAATTCTTATTTTCAATGACGGCCAATGAACATTGGGTTAACAGCCTTGTTCAGGGGCAGAACGACAAAGTTTTACCTTGTTAGCCCGGGGAGTCGATCTAGCAACCTTTCGGTTACTAGTCCAACGCTCTAACCACTCGGCTACCTGCCACCCCTCTGTGTTTTTAATATACACTGAGTTTGCAAAACATTAAAAACACCTTCCTACTATTGAGTTGCACCCCCCCCCCCCCCCCCCAGTTGGAGTTGAGTGTGAAAAACCCAGCAGTCTTGCAGTTCTAGATTAAGAAAACGGTGCACCTAGCACCTACTAACATACCCCGTTCAAAGGCACTTAAATCTTTTCTCTTGCCCATTCACCCTCTTAATGGCACACATACACAATACACGTCTCAATTGTTTCAAGGCATAAAAATCATTCTTTAACCTGCCTTCTCCCCTTCATCTAAACTGATTGAAGTGGATTTAACAAGAGATCATAGCTTTCACCTGGATTCACCTGGTCAGTCTGTCATGGAAAGAGCAGGTGTTCTTAATGTTTTGCACACTCAGTGTATACAGATGAAGTCGGAAGTTTACATACATTTTAGCCAAATGTAAACTCTGTTTTTCACAATTCCTGACATTTAATCCTTGTAAAAATCCCCTGTCTTAAGTCAGTTAGGATCACCACTGTATTTTAAGAATGTGAAATGTCAGAATAATAGTAGAGAGAATTATTTATTTCAGCTTTTATTTCTTTCATCACATTCCCAGTGGGTCAGAAGTTTACATACCTTCAATTTAGTATTTGGTAGCATTGCCTTTAAATTGTTTAACTTGGGCCAAACGTTTTGGGTAGCCTTCCACAAGCTTCCCACAATAAGTTGGGTGAATTTTGGCTCATTCCTCCTGACAGAGCTGGCGTAACTGAGTCAGGTTTGTAGGCCTATAGAGTACCCGTTTTTCAGTTCTGCCCACAAATTTACTATAGGATTGAGGTCAGGGCTTTGTGATGGCCACTCCAATACCTTGACTTTGTTATCCTTGAGCCATTTTGCCACATCTCTGGAAGTGTATAGAAACTTCTGACCCACTGGAATTGTGATACAGTGAATTACAAGTGAAATAATCTGTCTGTAAACAATTGTTGGGAAAATGACTTGTGTCATGCACAAAGTAGATGTCCTAACCGAATTGCCAAAACTATAGTTTGATAACAAGAAACTTGTGGAGTGGTTGAAAAAGGAGTTTTAATGACTCCAACCTAAGTGTATGTAAACTTCCAACTTCAACTGTATATATTAAGATATTTTCTGACTTTATTGAACCGACAGAGAGGCTTTACCGTAGGGAAAGAGAGTGGGGTTGTGTCAAAGGGCAGTAGGCCAGATTTTTTCCTTTGTCGACACTGTAGACACCGGTGCCGGATGCTGCAGCTTCATTAAATCTCCTCTTTACTATATATTTTACAGGATTCACACTGGAGATCGGCCCTATAAATGTGCCCATCCAGGTTGTGAAAAAGCCTTCACTCAGCTCTCCAATCTGCAGGTATGAACTGGACTGGGTTTTCAGTTAACTTCATGCTTGGTCTTTTAACCACATCCTGGTCTTTTAACCACACCTCTTGCTCCCCGGGCCACAAAATTTCCATCAACCTACACACACACATCAAACCTGTTCTTGTTTTCAGTCAGTCAACTTCTGTAAAATGTACTATGGGGAAGTCACGCTATTGTGACTTCGGTTGAAGGACCTACAATTACGCCTGACAAATCCGATAAGCGTAAGGCTTTATTCCTTCAGTTACACCGCTCTTCACCTCGGTGGGAACAGAAACAATTTTAGCATGAATCACACTACTAAAATAGAGAATTGGAACAAATTTAATTTGACACATACCCCGAATGCAACAGGTGTAGACTTTACAGTGAAATGTTTACTTACGAGCCCTTTCCCAACAATGCAGAGTTAAAAAAGTAAGAACATTTAGCAAAATAAGTAAATAGAAACACATAAAATAACAATAACGAGACTATATACAGTGCCTTGCGAAAGTATTCGGCCCCCTTGAACTTTGTGACCTTTTGCCACATTTCAGGCTTCAAACATAAAGATATAAAACTGTATTTTTTTGTGAAGAATCAACAACAAGTGGGACACAATCATGAAGTGGAACGACATTTATTGGATATTTCAAACTTTTTTAACAAATCAAAAACTGAAAAATTGGGCGTGCAAAATTATTCAGCCCCTTTACTTTCAGTGCAGCAAACTCTCTCCAGAAGTTCAGTGAGGATCTCTGAATGATCCAATGTTGACCTAAATGACTAATAATGCTAAATACAATCCACCTGTGTGTAATCAAGTCTCCGTATAAATGCACCTGCGCTGTGATAGTCTCAGAGGTCCGTTAAAAGCGCAGAGAGAATCATGAAGAACAAGGAACACACCAGGCAGGTCCGAGATACTGTTGTGAAGAAGTTTAAAGCCGGATTTGGATACAAAAAGATTTCCCAAGCTTTAAACATCCCAAGGAGCACTGTGCAAGCGATAATATTGAAATGGAAGGAGTATCAGACCACTGCAAATCTACCAAGACCTGGCCGTCCCTCTAAACTTTCAGCTCATACAAGGAGAAGACTGATCAGAGATGCAGCCAAGAGGCCCATGATCACTCTGGATGAACTGCAGAGGTCTACAGCTGAGGTGGGAGACTCTGTCCATAGGACAACAATCAGTCGTATATTGCACAAATCTGGCCTTTATGGAAGAGTGGCAAGAAGAAAGCCATTTCTTAAAGATATCCATAAAAAGTGTCGTTTAAAGTTTGCCACAAGCCACCTGGGAGACACACCAAACATGTGGAAGAAGGTGCTCTGGTCAGTTGAAACCAAAATTGAACTTTTTGGCAACAATGCAAAATGTTATGTTTGACGTAAAAGCAACACAGCTCATCACCCTGAACACACCATCCCCACTGTCAAACATGGTGGTGGCAGCATCATGGTTTGGGCCTGCTTTTCTTCAGCAGGGACAGGGAAGATGGTTAAAATTGATGGGAAGATGGATGGAGCCAAATACAGGACCATTCTGGAAGAAAACCTGATGGAGTCTGCAAAACACCTGAGACTGGGACGGAGATTTGTCTTCCAACAAGACAATGATCCAAAACATAAAGCAAAATCTACAATGGAATGGTTCAAAAATAAACATATCCAGGTGTTAGAATGGCCAAGTCAAAGTCCAGACCTGAATCCAATCGAGAATCTGTGGAAAGAACTGAAAACTGCTGTTCACATATGCTCTCCATCCAACCTCACTGAGCTCGAGCTGTTTTGCAAGGAGGAATGGGAAAAAATGTCAGTCTCTCGATGTGCAAAACTGATAGAGACATACCCCAAGCGACTTACAGCTGTAATCGCAGCAAAAGGTGGCGCTACAAAGTATTAACTTAAGGGGGCTGAATAATTTTGCACGCCCAATTTTTCAGTTTTTGATTTGTTAAAAAAGTTTGAAATATCCAATAAATGTCGTTCCACTTCATGATTGTGTCCCACTTGTTGTTGATTCTTCACAAAAAAATACAGTTTTATATCTTTATGTTTGAAGCCTGAAATGTGGCAAAAGGTCGCAAAGTTCAAGGGGGCCGAATACTTTCGCAAGGCACTGTACAAGGAGTACCGGTACTGAGTCAATGTGCAGAGGTATGAGGTAGTTGAGGTAATTGAAGTAGTATGTACAGTACCAGTCAAAGGTTTGGACACACCTACTCATTCAAGGGTTTTTCTTTATTTTCACTATCTTCTACATTGTAGAATAATAGTGAAGACATCAAAACTATGAAATAATACATATGGAATAATGTAGTAACCAAAAAGTGTTTTATATTTGAGATTCTTCAAAGTAGCCACCCTTTGTCTTGATGACAGCTTTGCACACTCCTGACATTCTCTCAACCAGCTTCATGAGGTAGTCACCTGGAATGCATTAACGGCCTTGTTAAAAGTTAATTTGTGGAATTTCTTTCCTTCTTAATGTGTTTGAGCCAATCAGTTGTGTTGTAACAAGGTTGGAGTGGTATTCAGAAGATAGCCCTATTTGGTAAAATACCAAGTCCATATTATAGCAAGAACAGCTCAAATAAGCAAATAGAAATGACAGTCTATCATTACTTTAAGACATGAAGGTAAATCAACAAGAAACAAGAACTTTGAAAGTTTCTTCAAGTGCAGTCGCAAAAACCATCAAGCACTATGATGAAACTAGCTCTCATGCGGACCACCACAGGAAAGGGAGACCCAGAGTTACCTCTGCTGCAGAGGATAAGTTCATTAGAGTTAACTGCACCTCAGATTGCAGCCCAAATAAATGGACCGCAGAGTGAAGGGAAAGCAGCCAACAAGTGCTCAGCATATGTGGGAACTCCTTTAAGACTGTTGGAAAAGCATTCCAGGTGAAGCTGGTTGAGAGAATGCCAAGAGTGTGCAAAGCTGTCATCAAGGCAAAGGGTGGCTACTTTGATGAAGTTTGTTTAACACTTTTTTGGTTACTACATGTTTCCATATGTGTTATTTCATAGTTTTGATGCCTTCACTATTATTCTACAATGTAGAAAATAGTAAAAAATAAAGAAAAAACAATGAGTAGGTGTGTCCAAACATTTGACTGGTACTGTATTCGGCTCTATTTACTCTCAGATTTGAAAATGCTAATTAGCATCAAAGTATACATCATGCAAAGACTACAAATTCATGCAAGCTCCTTCACGTCATCTCTAGCTGGCATGGGTATTTATGGGTATTATGACTCATACTGTAGTACTCTAGAGGATAAAATGGTGCTGCAGCCAGTTGGGCATCACCAAACACTTTTGTGAGGTTTAATCGATGTCACTGCTCCCAGTGTACATACAGCTGGGACAGGGGAAAGTACCTACAATGTACGCAATACCTAGACTGCCTGCATTTGGCAGCATCAGGTCTGGATGGTATCCCATCGGCCCTTTCATTTAGTATCTGTTGGGGTCAGCATGGGGCGTGATTATGTTTCCCCATAGTATGTTGTACCGAAGTTGACTGACTGAAAGGGAACGGAACGTTATGACGAATTACTTTTCGCTGAAGGAGGGAAGTTAGGTAAAACAACTGTTTGGCCCCGCACTGCCTATTCCTCGGCTTGGTAAAGAGTGGTATTCAATTGAAGGAATGAATCCGAGCCTCACACTTATCTCCTGTGGAAGGCGGGGCTTCCAGCGAGGAACGGATTGCATTGGCCTTGTCAGGCGGGATTGTAGATCCTTCAACCGAAGGATTTTGTCCCAGAGAAGGCAATAAAAACATATCAAATCCACATAGTCACAGACAACAATGCTATTCATTCTTCTTATATTTCACACACATGCTATTATACCTGAAAATATTGACAACCTTTGGAAAGAATTGTTATTTTATGTTTTGAGTTATTGGATTTTCAGCATGATTTTCCTCTATTCCCACCTCTCAGAATTCTGGTCAGATGCTGGCCGGAAGTTTGACAGGAAGTGCATTTGTAGCAAGATAAAGTTTCCCTACCCTGAAAGTCTAGATAGGTCTTTGAATCGTGTAATGTGATCACTATGTCCGTCTGTTTCCCTGCCTCAGTCTCATCAGAGACAGCACAACAAAGACAAGCCCTACAAGTGTCCGAACTGCTACCGTGCCTACTCGGACTCCGCCTCACTGCAGATCCACTTGTCTGCGCATGCCATCAAAAACGCCAAGGCCTACTGCTGCAGCATGTGTGGCAGAGCCTACACCTCAGTGAGTAGGCTATGCGGCAGCATGAGCTGATGTTTTCACAGGATGTGGGCAAACATCCTCAATGTCGTTAGCGACGGAGTCCTAGTGTTGTTTCTTAATTCTCAGTCAATATATAAATAGTATTGGTACTGTAGCTCATCGCTCTTTTAAAAATGACACTTTTGGGGAAGCATTCATACCTCGTTGTCTACTGAAGCTTGGCGTTAACTGAACCTTTCTTTGATGTTTGTCCTCAGGAGACCTACCTTATGAAGCACATGTCCAAACACACGGTGGTGGAACACCTGGTGAGCCATCACTCTCCACAGAGGACGGAGTCTCCCAGTATCCCCATACGTATCTCCCTCATCTGAGCACTTCGCCCTGACACCCTACCCTGACACCCTAACCCTGACACCCTACCCCTGACACCCTACCCCTGACACCCTAACCCTGACACCCTAATCCTGACACCCTACCCCTGACACCCTACCCCTAACACCCTACCCCTGACACCATACCCCTGACACCCTACCCTGACACCCTACCCCTGACACCCCTGTAAGGTCACACCCCTCCACTTAAGCGTAATCAATCCCAGATATTGGCTTTTATTTGTTTGTTTGTATACCCCATGTGGGTTTCAAAAATGGGTCAAACTGTATTTGTACCTTATCAAGAGGTAGACTTTTTTTTCTGTCATCTATATGGTGTGATTGGGTAATGTTTGGGACATCCAAAGATGATTTTACAGCACTTTCAGGCCTCATAGTATTGGCCCAAAAAGTTTTTAGTCTACTAAGACAATAAAAGGCATTGCTCCAGGCAGCTAAAAAGTTAACCATAGGTGTTATAATGCATTAAAGGACCACTCCTATGTTTTTCTATATTGTCCTTTTCTCTCTTTACGCTTTGCTAAAGTATATTTACATTGGGAACTTTACCTTCCTTTTGGTTAGGTCAACTAAATCATGTATCCAAGCATTTTTTTTTGCCACGCCTAATGTCAATGTTTGCATCACTTTTGTTACTTAAAAAGGAATTGTTCTCATGTAAGCTTTATAACGCTTAAGTATGTCTTTTAGACAACAATGCACACAAAAGGCTTTCAAAATGGAGGGCCATTACCTATGTTTTATTGTTGTAGTTTTCATCTTGTTAATATTATTGTCCATGGTATTAAAAAGGACACTGCTTATGGCAATCCTGAAAAGCACCAAAATATATTTAGAATCTGATGTTGGTATTTGTAGAAACTCAGCATGTAAGAGTCTAAATATTTTGGTGACGTATTGAAGAAATGTAGCACAAAGAATTGTCCATAATGGAACTGACATATTTGTTGGTTCAAGCCATTCCAGTACCTGACAGATTTTCAACAAGATTTGAATGGAGGCAGACAACTCATTTCAAATCGAAATGTATGAAATATCTTAACACACATTCCATTATATGTAACATTTCAATGTGACTCAATTGAACCCTCTACCATGTGTCATGCTGTGGTCAATTACATGCATGAGCTCTGCCTGTGTGCTACAAAGATTTGTTTGCCGGCGTTGATGAGAAAGGGGTCTCCTCATATTTCCTTTTATCTTACCTATGAAATAGGAAAGGAAAGTACAAATACGAGAATCCACAGGTTTGAAACCAAATGAATGTAATCCTTCTTAATTTGTATATTTTCCCCGTGTCTGCCAGTGATGGATATGGTGTGCTATCTGGTAGAAAATGGCAGAGCACATTACAAAATGTGATACCTCCTGGCCTTTCATTGGTTAACACCTGTGAAGCTCTTTGCGAAGAACAACATGTGCTGCCTCCTCACTGTCTCCTTTTCTATTGAGTGATTATTTGTACATATATTCTGCATCTATGTCCTGCAGGTTATTTTATGCCCTTTAATGTTTAAATTGAAAATGAGTAAATTCCTGTTTTGGGTGTCTCATGAAATATGTATAGATATCTTTATGTACAAAAAGACCTCCTTGTGTCTTGTAATCATTTTGCTCTCATGTCTAAATATGAATGATTAACATTTTTGTTAATTTTATACGCATTTAAGCCTTAACTTGTATCATTGTATTACATTTTATTTGTCCCATATTGATGCCTCTCTGTACCCAGTGTTTTATGCATTTTATTTCATAGCATGGAATATACTGTAAATAAACTATATTAACTGTTAATCCCTTTTCTATAGTAAATGATTATATAGGTCTAGCTATTATTACAAAAATCATTGTTTCATTTGTCATGCATTGTGGTACCATGTCCACATTACACACAGTCAAGACTTAAGAGTGAATTGACTTTGTGTAAGAATGAGCAAAAAAATAAAACTATTCAAATGTTCCAATAGTTTGGGATTGTTTTCATTGGCCAATATGTCCTTACATAATAATGTATCAATTATACTTCAAGACCTACATCAGCGTTTGATATCAACTGTTGTTCCTTGGCAAACATTCATTTCAAATAGGTATATGATGCTGGAGATACTTGACTTTTCAGGTAAGCTACCTGTGTAAGGTATGCACTGCAATCAGGAATGGTTAGCTCATCCACCTGAATCAATAGATTCCCTCATGCATGTTCATGCCCCCAAATTCACTCCCATACCATTCCATGACCTTTTGATGCCAACAAGCATTTGACTGATACACGCCTGGTGATGTTCAGCACCACGCTTTATAACTCACAATTTATTTAAGACTTATTTATTTCTTTCCCTTGTTGCTTTGGCACACACGCCTCATCTCGAAAATATCTCGCTCCGTCGTGTGATATGTCAAATGAGCTCAGGACAACCGACGAATGGTCCGATGAGTCATGTTGGCGTGGGGAAAGATGCCGCGTTCACGTACTATCCGCGAGTTATCTGGAGCTCCTAGTTCCAAATTGGAAATTTCATTTTAACGACCCTCTAAATCGTAATTACAGGGAAACTCGGAGAAATGTTTGTTACCCGAGTTGTGACGTTTCACCACCTACCATTTACCTTTTCAACCAAACTATGACAACCAATCCTTTGTTGACAATTACAACCCTCAATGTACAGGATACTTCTTCTCTTGAGATTAATGCCAAGTTCTGCACTTGTATACGCTGCACTTGTATAACTACAACCAGTTAGCAAATCGGAAAAAATGTACATTTTTTTGTTCTGACTAGCACTTGAAAGCAGCGTCAGTTTATTACAGACGCGTCAACAAGCAGGTAGGCTACAACATTTCCATCTACACCTGATGACATTGTTGCTGTTTTTCATGTGTGTAAACGCTCTTAGTCATATTTTGGGGATATTTGTGACTTATCCCTATTGCTACTTTAGTATCACAGATGTATAGCCTACATTTTATTATCCTAAATCCAAGTAAATAATGACTTATCTTTACAATGCGCTGTTCGTCATGGCCATAATAACATCAGGTTGGTATTCACTTTATCAATTAAAATGTTATTCCCTCAACATATTCGTTTCACTCCTTTTTATCATCTGAAACAGACTTCGGAAGAAGAAAAAACGCATTGGCCACACAATGAGGTAGGCTGTGACTTCTGTGATTATGCATGTACAGTTGGGCAAAAAAATATTTAGTCAGCCACCAATTGTGCAAGTTCTCCCACTTAAAAATATGAGAAAGGCCTGTAATTTGTATCATGGGTACACTTCAACTATGACAGACAAAATGAGAAGGAAAAAAAATCCAGAAAATCACATTGTAGAATTTTTAATGAATTTATTTGCAAATTATGGTGGAAAATAAGTATTTGGTCAATAACAAAACTTTATCTCAATACATTGTTATATACCCTTTGTTGACAATGACAGAGGTCAGACGTTTTCTATAAGTCTTCACAAGGTTTTCACACACTGTTGCTGGTATTTTGGCCCATTCCTCCATGCAGATCTCCTCTAGAGCAGTGATGTCTTGTCCATAGTGGAGTTTGGAGTGTGACTGTTTGAGGTTGTGGACAGGTGTCTTTTATACTGATAACAAGTTCAAACAGGTGCCATTAATACAGGTAACGAGTGGAGGACAGGTGCCTCTTAAAGAAGAAGTTACAGGTCTGTGAGAGCCAGAAATCTTGCTTGTTTGTAGGTGACCAAATACTTATTTCCACCATCATTTGCAAATAAATTCATTAAAAATCCTACAATGTGATTTTCTGGATTTCTTTTCTCATTTTGTCTGTCATAGTTGAAGTGTACCTATGATGAAAATTACCGGCCTCTCTCATCTTTTTAAGTGGGAGAACTTGCACAATTGGTGGCTGACTAAATACTTTTTTGCCCCACTGTATGTCATTAATGTTAGACTTATTTTTTAAGATAAAGGAAATGACCCATTCATTATATTTACTTTAAATTCATTTTGATGTATTCATACATTTGAAAAAATGAACACCTTGACTGGGACCATGCTAATCCAAACTCCCCGGGTTCAAGTGCTAGTTGGAACTAGGAAACTCGAAAACAATATGTATTTTAAGTAAAATCCCTCTCATATCCCCTGAACTAATCAAATTGATCACAATAAAAGGGTCACAATGTTGGGACAATGATATTTCACTGTCAGAACAGACTTAAACTGGTATTTTGTCATTTTGCCATGTGTTCAGGAAATATAGGCCTATTAATGAGTTATTGCATTGACTCTCTATTGCACCTTTAAAAAACATATTTTCTTGTCTATTTTCCAGCAGATTAATGTACAAGGCAAAGTGTGTATTAACAGTTACATTCTGGGCCTTTGTGCTGCTCTTCATAGCCTACTTCACACCCATGTCAGTAAGGTGAGAATGTCTCTCCCTAACCAAACAATTAACATACCCTCTCCCTAATCAAACATAACTCCTCCCATTTGCCAATCAATGGCTATATACAGTGGGGAGAACAAGTATGATACACTGCCGATTTTGCAGGTTTTCCTACTTGAAGCATGTAGAGGTCTGTAATTTTTATCATAGGTACACTTCAACTGTGAGAGAATCAAAAAAAAAAAAATAGAGAAAATCACATTATGATTTTTAAGTAATTAATTTGCATGACATAAGTATTTAATACATCAGAAAAGCAGAACTTAATATTTGGTTCAGAAACCTTTGTTTGCAATTACAGAGATCATATGTTTGCTGTAGTTTTTTTGGCCCACTCCTCCATACAGACCTTCTCCAGATCCTTCAGGTTTCGGGGCTGTCGCTGGGCAATACGGACGTTCAGGTCTGGAGACTGGCTAGGCAACTCCAGGACCCTGAGATGCTTCTTACGGAGCCACTCCTTAGTTGCCCTGGCTGTGTGTTTCGGGTCGTTGTCATGCTGGAAGACCCAGCCACGACCCATCTTCAATGCTCCTACTGAGGGAAGGAGGTTGTTGGCCAAGATCTCGTGCTACATGGCCCCATACATCCTCCCCTCAATATGGTGCAGTCGTCCTGTCCCCTTTGCAGAAAAGCATCCCCAAATAATGATGTTTCCATGTCATACTTCACGGTTGAGATGGTGTTCTTGGGGTTGTACTCATCCTCCTTCTTCCTCCAAACACGGCGAGTGGAGTTTAGACCAAAAAGCTCTATTTTTGTCTCATCAGACCACATGACCTTCTCCCATTCCTCCTCTGGATCATCCAGATGGTCATTGGCAAACTTCAGACGGGCCTGGCTTGAGCAGGGGGACCTTGCGTGCGCTGCAGGATTTTAATCCATGACGGCGTAGTGTGTTACTAATGGTTTTCTTTGAGACTGTGGTCCCAGCTCTCTTCAGGTCATTGACCAGGTCCTGCCATGTAGTTCTGGGCTGATCCCTCACCTTCCTCATGATCATTGATGCCCCACGAGGTGAGATCTTGCATGGAGTCCCAGACCGAGGGTGATTGACCGTCATCTTGAACTTCTTCCATTTTCTAATAATTGCGCCAACAGTTGTTGCCTTCTCACCAAGCTGCTTACCTATTGTCCTGTAGCCCATCCCAGCCTTGTGCAGGTCTACAATTTTAACCCTGATGTCCTTACACAGCTCTCTGGTCTTGGCCATTGTGGAGAGGTTGGAGTCTGTTTGATTGAGTGTGTGGACAGGTGTCTTTTATACAGGTAACGAGTTCAAACAGGTGCAGTTAATACAGGTAATGAGTGGAGAACAGGAGGGGTTCTTAAAGAAAAACTAACAGGTCTGTGAGAGCCGGAATTCTTACTGGTTGGTAGGTGATCAAATACTTATGTCATGCAATAAAATGCAAATGAATTACTTAAAAATCATACAATGTGATTTTCTGGATTTTTGTTTTAGATTCCGTCTCTCACAGTTGAAGTGTACCTATGATTAAAAAAAATGACCGTCCTCTACATGCTTTGTAAGTAGGAAAACCTGCAATATCGGCAGTGTATCAAATACTTGTTCTCCCCACTGTATATATATATATATATATATATATATATATTCGTATGAAAAAGTTTGGGCACCCCTGACAATTTCCATGATTTCCATTTATAAATAATTGGGTGTTTGGATCAGCAATTTAATTTTGATCTATCAAATAACTGATGGACACAGTAATATTTCAGTAGTGAAATTAGGTTTATTGGATTAACAGAAAATGTGCAATATGCATCAAAACAAAATTAGACAGGTGCATAAATTTGGGCAACCCAATAGAAAAATCACATCAATATTTAGAAGAGCCTCCTTTTTTGATAAAATAACAGCCTCTAGACGCTTCCATAGCCTCTGAGTGTCTGGATTCTGGATGAAGGTATTTTGGACCATTCCTCTTTACAAAACATCTCCAGTTCAGTTAGGTTTGATGGTTGCCAAGCATGGACAGCCCGCTTCAAATCATCCCACAGATTCTCAATGATATTCAGGTCTGGGGACTGGGATTGCCATTCCAGAACATAGTACTTGTTCCTCTGCATAAATGCCCGGGTAGATTTTGAGCAGTGTTTTGGGTCGTTGTCTTGTTGAAATATCCAGCCCCGGCGTAACTTCAACTCTGTGACTGATTCTTCAACATTATTCCCAAGAATCTGCTGATATTGAGTGGAATCCATGCGACCCTCAATTTTAACAAGATTCCCAGTACCGGCACTGGCCACACAGCATGATGGAAACCCCACCAAATTTGACTGTGGGTAGCAAGTGTTTTTCTTGGAACGCTGTGTTCTTTTGCCGCCATGCATAACGTCCCTTGTTATGACCAAATAACTCAATCTTTGTTTCATCAGTCCACAGCATCTTATTCCAAAATGAAGCTGGCTTGTCCAAATGTGCGTTTGCATACCTCAAGCGACTCTGTTTGTGGCATGTGTGCAGAAAAGGCTTCTTCCACATCACTCTCCCATACAGCTTCTCCTTGTGCAAAGTGCGCTGAATTGTTGAACGATGCACAGTGACACCTACAACATCATCTTGCTGCAGATGGTCTTTGGAGGTGGTCTGTGGGCTGTTTTTGTCTGTTCTCACCATCCTTCGCCGTTGCCTCTACGATATTTTACTTGGCCTGCCACTTCTGGCCTTAACAAGAACTGTGCCTGTGGTCTTCCATTTCCTCACTGTTCCTCACAGTGGACACTGACAGCTTAAATCTCTGCGATAGCTTTTTGTAGCCTTCCTCTAAACCATAATGTTGAACAATCTTTGTTTTCAGATCATTTGAGGGTTGTTTTGAGGCCCCCATGTTGCCACTCTTCAAGAGGAGAGTCAAAGAGAACAACTTCTTGCAATTGGCCACCTTAAATACCCTTTTCTCATGATTGGATGCACTTGTCTATGAAGTTCAAAGCTTAATGAGCTCACCAAACCAATTGTGTGTTCCAATTAATCAGTGCTAAGTAGTTACAGGTATTCAAATCAACAGAATGACAAGGGTGCCCACATTTTTGCATAGCCTATTTTTCACATCTGATTTAATTTCATACAACTTAATATTGCTACACTAAAAATCTTTGTCTGGACAATACCCCAGTACTCAGCTTTTATTAGAAAATGAATGGCATGCAACTGTGATCATTTCCTGTGACGACAGAGTAAATTATTATGCAGCCTCAGAGGGGTGCCCAAACGTTTTCATACGACTGTGTATATATACTGCTCAAAAAAATAAAGGGAACACTAAAATGACACATCCTAGATCTGAATGAATGAAATATTCTTATTAGATACTTTTTTCTTTACGTAGTTGAATGTGCTGACAACAAAATCACACAAAAATGATCAATGGAAATCAAATTTATCAACCCATGGAGGTCAGGATTTGGAGTCACACTCAAAATTAAAGTGGAAAACCACACTACAGGCTGATCCAACTTTGATGTAATGTCCTTAAAACAAGTCAAAATGAGGCTCAGTAGTGTGTGTGGCCTCCACGTGCCTGTTTGACCTCCCTACAACACCTGGGCATGCTCCTGATGAGGTGGCGGATGGCCTCCTGAGGGATCTCCTCCCAGACCTGGACTAAAGCATCCGCCAACTCCTGGACAGTCTGTGGTGCAACGTGGCGTTGATGGATGGAGCGAGACATGATGTCCCAGATGTGCTCAATTGGATTCAGGTCTTGGGAACGGGCGGGCGAGTCCATAGCATCAATGCCTTCCTCTTGCAGGAACTGCTGACACACTCCAGCCACATGAGGTCTAGCATTGTCTTGCATTAGGAGGAACCGAGGGCCAACCGCACCAGCATATGGTCTCACAAGGGGTCTGAGGATCTCATCTCGGTACCTAATGGCAGTCAGGCTACCTCTGGCGAGCACATGGAGGGCTGTGCGGCCCCCCAAATAAATGCCACCCCACACCATGACTGACCCACCGCCAAACCGGTCATGCTGGAGGATGTTGCAGGCAGCAGAATGTTCTCCACGGCGTCTCCAGACTGTCACGTGCTCAGTGTGAACCTGCTTTCATCTGTGAAGAGCACAGGGCGCCAGTGGCGAATTTGCAAATCTTGGTGTTCTCTGGTAAATGCCCAATGTCCTGCACGGTGTTGGGCTGTAAGCACAACCCCCACCTGTGGATGTCGGGCCCTCATACCACCCTCATGGAGTCTGTTTCTGACTGTTTGAGCAGACACATGCACATTTGTGGCCTGCTGGAGGTCATTTTGCAGGGCTCTGGCAGTGCTCCTCCTTGCACAAAGGCGGAGGTAGCGGTCCTGCTGCTGGGTTGTTGCCCTCCTACGGCCTCCTCCACGTCTCCTGATGTACTGGCCTGTCTCCTGGTAGCGCCTCCATGCTCTGGACACTACGCTGACAGACACAGCAAACCTTCTTGCCACAGCTCGCATTGATGTGTCATCCTGGATGAGCTGCACTACCTGAGCCACTTGTGTGGGTTGTAGACTCCGTCTCATGCTACCACTAGAGTGAAAGCACCGCCAGCATTCAAAAGTGACCAAAACATCAGCCAGGAAGCATAGGAACTGAGAAGTGGTCTGTAGTCACCACCTGCAGAACCACTCCTTTATTGTTTTTTTTGTGCTAATTGCCTATAATTTCCACCTGTTGTCTATTGCATTTGCACAACAGCATGTGAAATTTATTGTCAATCAGTGTTGCTTTCTAAGTGGACAGTTTGATTTCACAGAAGTGTGATTGACTTGGAGTTACATTGTGTTGCTTAAGTGTTCCCTTAATTTTTTTGAGCAGTATATATATATATTTACATTTTTCAGTAAAACCATATGTTGAAGGTATGGCAAACTTTCCATAACCAGAAACACATTACCAGTCACACACTATAGAAACAATCCATACACTTCACCTACAAACAGAGCGGTGTGTACATTCTGACTTAACATGTTGGGTTGCAGGTACTTGGAGGGGTTCCTTCCCATGAGCCGATGTTCTCAAGCCCCTGCAGAGAAGCTGAAGCTGGGGAACAGTATAGATGCCTCCCTAGACCTCTGGTAGGCTATAAAATGTGATTGTCTGAACAATGACATGCACAGAATATGCCATTACTTTTACTGTGTTCACTACTTTTATTTGTTTTGTGTTGGAGGCCGATAATGAAATCCTAAATCTTTTTAATGGCGTGCATTGATACCAAAGTGTTATTGGTAAAGGTATGGGGCAAAGCTCTACACAGTTCTATACTACATACAACAAGTACAAGTATTTGATAACCTGCCGAATCGGCAGGTTTTCCTACTTACAAAGCATGTAGAGGTCTGTAATTTTTTATCATAGGTACACTTCAACTGTGAGAGACAGAATCTAAAACAAAAATCCAGAAAATCACATTGTATGTGATTTTTAAATAATTTATTAGCATTTTATTGCGTGACATAAGTATTCGATACATCAGAAAAGCAGAACTTAATATTTGTTACAGAAACCTTTGTTTGCAATTACAAAGATCATACGTTTCCTGTAGTTCTTGACCAGGTTTGCACACACTGCAGCAGGGATTTTGGCCCACTCCTCCATACAGACCTTCTCCAGATCCTTCAGATTTCTGGGCTGTCGCTGGGCAATACGGACTTTCAGCTCCCTCTAAAGATTTTCTATTGGGTTCAGGTCTGGAGACTGGCTAGGCCACTCCAGGACCTTAAGATGCTTCTTACGGAGCCACTCCTTAGTTGCCCTGGCTGTGTGTTTCGGGTCATTGTCATGCTGGAAGACCCAGCCACGATCCATCTTCAATGCTCTTACTGAAGGAAGGAGGTTGTTGGCCAAGATCTCGCGATACATGGCCCCATCCATCCTCCCCTCAATACGGTGCAGTTGTCCTGTCCCCTTTGCAGAAAAGCATCCCCAAAGAATGATGTTTCCACGTCCATGCTTCACGGTTAGGATGGTGTTCTTGGGGTTGTACTCATCCTTCTTCTTCCTCCAAACACGGCGAGTGGAGTTTAGACCAAAAAGCTATATTTTTTGTCTCATCAGACCACATGACCTTCTCCCATTCCAAACTTCAGATGGGCCTGGACATACGCTGGCTTGAGCCGGGGGACCTAGCGTGTGCTACAGGATTTTAATCCATGCCCAGGTCCTGCTGTGTAGTTCTGGGCTGATCCCTCACCTTCCTCATGATCATTGATGCCCCACGAGGTGAGATCTTGCTTGGAGCCCCAGACCGAGGGTGATTGACCGTCATCTTGAACTTCTTCCATTTTCTAATAATTGCGCCAACAGTTGTTACCTTCTCACCAAGCTGCTTGCCTATTGTCCTGTAGCCCATCCCATCTCAGCCCACAGTCAAATGCTTCATGCCTCAGTGCAGAGGTATTCAAATGTTACCTAACGAGGTCCAGACTACCCCACTGGGCACACGCTGGTTGACTCAACGTTGTTTCCACTTCAATGAAATTGAGCAAAAACCAAGCCATTAAGTCGAAGGAATTGTCTGTAGAGCTCCGAGACAGGATTGTGTCGAGGCACAGATCTGGGGAAGGGTACCAAAAAATGTCTGCAGCATTGAAGGTCCCAAAGAACACAGTGGCCTCCATCAGTCTTAAATGGAAGAAGTTTGGAACCACCAAGACTCTTCCTAGAGCTGGCCAAACTGAGCAATCAGGGGAGGAGGACCAACATAGAATTGACGTTTGTTCCCAGTGGAACTGCTGGTTTAATGTTCTACCGGATAATTAATTGCACTCACCTGGTGTCCCAGGTTTAAATCAGTCCCTGGTTGGAGGGGAAAATGGAGAAAAAAAAGTGGAACTAGCTTCGAGATCCAGATTTGAATTTGAGTGCTTTACTGCATACAGTGCATTCGGGAAGTATTCAGACCCCTTGACCTTTTCCACATTTTGTAGATTGAGGATTTTGTTATTGATTTAATCCATTTTAGAATAAGGCTGTAATGTGACAAAGTGGAGAAAGGAAAGGGGTCTGAATACTTTCCACATGCACTGTAAGTCCTGCTATATTCAAATGCACTAAAAAGGGCCAATCCCTTGAGCATTGACAGCATGTTAACTTGCTTCATATCCCCCACTGTCTCTAGAATAGGGAGTTAATTACCTTTATTACTCTCATTCTATATACATTTTCCTCTCCTATTCCATATACCACACAGTACACACTACAGTGAAGCCACTTTTGTTTTTACCATTGTTTGTTCTGAAACCCAATCTGTTATTTTCTCTCCAACCAGGTCCAGAGGTGATGTTCAGACCTGCACTGACTGGGGAGCACCTGTGATCTGGGATGGGATGTTTGACCCAGATCATTACGACCAGGAGCACAGGAAGAACCACTCATCTGTCTCTCTCACTGTATTCGCTGTGGGCAGGTCGGTTTTTAAACTCAGTTACCTTCTTTTTTTTTTTTTATATATCAACTCATCAATTCTTATGAAACACTTCTCAGTCACTTAAACAACATTTTGATATGTTCTTCTTGAACCAGAGTTTTTACTCCTTTCCATCCCAAGGTATCTAGATGCCTACCTGAAGGCATTCCTTCTCTCTGCTGAGCGTCACTTTATGGAGGCTTTACCTGTAACATACTATGTGTTCACGGACGTTCCCGAGAGGGTACCAGACATCCATCTTGGTCCTGGGCGGAGCCTGAAAATTGTGAGGGTGCAGAGACACTCTCGCTGGCAGGACATCTCCATGATGCGTATGAGGGCCATCGCAGATGCAATCGAGTCACGGATTCGTCACCACAGCCACTACGTCTTCTGCTTTGACGTGGACCAGGTGTTTGTGGGTCGGTTCGGCTCCGAGGCTCTGGGAGACTCTGTTGCTCTGCTCCACGCCTACTACTACCACCGACCACAGAGCCTGTACGCCTACGACCGCAACCCCAGGTCCAGGGCCTACATGGAGACTGGGGACTTCTACTATCATGCTGCTGTGTTCGGAGGCTCGTGGCGAACTGTGAAGAATATGACGGAGACCTGTTACCAAACCATCATGAAGGACAAGGAGAACCAGGTGGAGGCTTTGTGGCACGACGAGAGTCACCTCAACAAGTACCTGTGGATCCATAAGCCCAGCAAAGTGCTGTCTCCAGAGTACTGCTGGGACAGGAACATTGGCTACCGTGGTGACATACATGTGGCCCGCCTGCTCTGGTCAGAGAAGAAATATGGCACACTCCGGGTTACAGAGTGAGTAATCAGAACCTGTGTGCAATAATCTAATGAGCAAAAGCCCCTGAAGCGTCAAACATGGTCCACAGTACAGAGCTGCGATAGTCTACAGCCCAATGTGATTTATGTCCATGCCTTGTTCAGAGCAATGAGGCTTGTAAATGTGTCACAATGGGCTGTCAGACTATTAGAGCTGTGAAACTGTGGAATGTTTGGCTTGTGTGTTGAAACATGATCTTGCAAGTAGTATGTTTCTTGGTTCTCCTGTGTTGCTTCAGTTGTCTGGTGGTATTGTCTCTCCACCCACGAAGTCTGCTGTCTGTGGCTGGCGGGATTGAACAAATGGGGAAATAGACTATGCTATAGGCACTGCTTCTTTTGTATGGTTTATATTTGTGGATTAGAAGTAAAAATCTGTTTTATAAAGTTGTATTATATATTGGAAATTGTTTTTATGTATCACTTTTACAAAATAAAGATGGATACCTTAAAACTTGTCAGAAGGATCCACCCATAGCAAACCAACTCCAAAATAAGGGCTAGATTCCATCAGTAGCGCTACAGATTGAATCTAGGCCTTAAATGTTTAAAAATGGCAACATCTCAGGTTGGGGATATTGCATGCCTCTAAGGACAATGATTTACTGGCCACATGTCTGCTGAGAGAGATGTCCTAACAAACATAATCCTCAGGTTGTTTTTAAAATATATAATCGATAATATATCAACCGGGACTGTAGCTTTTTCAATAGGAGAGGGAGAGACCATGGCCGCCCCACTCTGTTGCGCAAGGAAAACTCTGCGAACACCCAGCTATCCACAGACATGTCATATTTCTTGCTCATTTTTCTAAATAAAAGCCTAAAACTATGTCTAAAGACTGTTGACACCTTGAGGAAGCAATAGGAAAAGGAATTTGGTTGATATCCCATTAAATGGAGGCAAAGCATCCAATGGAACAGAGAGCTTTCAGGAAAAACAGAACTTCCTTGTTGGATTTTCCTCAGGTTTTCGCCTGCAATATCAGTTCTGTTATACTCACAGACACAATTTTGACAGTTTTGGAAACTTTAGAGTGTTTTCTATCCTAATCTGACAATTATATGCATATTCTAGTTTCTGGGCCTGAGAAATAGGCAGTTTCAAATGGGTAAGTTTTTTTAGCCAAAAACGAAAATTCTGCCCCCTACACTCAAGAAGTTAATGTGAGTATCTTTTTAGATTTAAGTTATATACTCAGCAACAACAAAAAAAGTAAATTTATCAGGATCCTGTCTTTCAAAGATAATTCATAAAAATATTCAATGTAAAGGTATTATAAACACCGTTTCCCATGCTTGTTCAATGAGCCATAAACAATTAATGAACATGTACCTGTGGAACAGACAATAAGACACTAACAGCTTATAGCAGCTTAATTAAGGTCACCATTATGAAAACTTAGGACACTAAAGAGGCCTTTCTACTGACTCCGAAAAACCCCAAAAGAAAGATACCTAGGGAGATACCCTACTCATCTGTGTGAACGTTCCTTAGGCATGCTGCAAGGAGGCATGAGGACTGCAGATGTTGCCAGGGCAATACATTGCAATGTCTGTACTGTGAGATGCCTAAGTCAGCACTACAGGGAGACATGATGGACAGCTGATCATCCTCGCAGTGGCAGACCATATGTAACAACACCTGCACAGGATCGGTACGTCAGAATATCACACCTGTGGGACAGGTACAGGATGGCAACAACAACTGCCCGAGTTACACCAGGAATGCACAATCCCTCCATCAGTGCTCAGACTGTCCGCAATAGGCTGAAAGATAGTACTGAGGGCTTGTAGGCCTGTTGTAAGGCAGGTCCTCACCAGACATCACTGGCAACAACGTTGCCTATGGGCACCGTCGCTGGACCAGACAGGACTGGCAAAAAGTGCTCTACACTGACGAGTCACGATTTTGTCTCATCAGGAATGATGGTCGGATTTGCTTTTATCGTTGAAGGCATGAGCGTTACACCGAGGCCTGTACTCTGGAGCGGGATTCATTTTGGAGGTGGAAGGTCCATCATGGTCTGGGGCAGTGTGTCACAGCATCATCGAACTGAGCTTGTTGTCATTGCAGGTAATCTCAACGCTATGCGTTACAGGGAAGACATCCTCCTCCCTCATGTGGTACCCCTCCTGCAGGCTCATCCTGACATGACCCTCCAGCATAACAATGCCACCAGCCATACTGCTCGTTCTGTGCGTGATTTCCTGCAAGACAGGAATGTCAGTGTTCTGCCAGGGCCAGCGAAGAGCCCGGATCTCAATCCCATTGAGCACGTCTGGGACCTATTGGATTGGAGGGTGAGGGCTAGGGCCATTCCCCCCCAGAAATGTCTGGTGTTAAGTCAATGGGACTCATTGACTGCTAATAAATCCACTTTGCACGTGAAAATCTCTGCGGAGAAACACTAACGAACTTTAAGGCTATTTTCTGGAAATGTTAAGACTACAGACCATTATAATTGGGTTATTTGCGGTATTTATTTGTCATTTCAATAGCATAGGGTCTATGTTACTGACTGTTTCTGATTGTAATTTCAACTATTGCCATTTTTTTCTTAGTTATAGCAGCCAGTGTTTGTTTAAAGATATAAACTCTTGACGATTTTGCAGCTTGCTTAGTTCAAATTGAAGGACTCTTTAATCCACTGATAGAATAGGCTACTAGGAATGATGTCGTAATTCAAATCACTGAATCAAATATTAATGATATGGATATGAACTGAATATATGCTTGTTAAAAATTGCAAGTGTTTGTTTTATTACCTGTAGCCTAATCAGAAGGGACAGTTACTAAATCTAATTAATTCTAATAATAGCTGATAGGCAATTGCGATAGATCCATGACCATGATTATAAAATATGGGTATTCATTATTGCATGATAATACAAGGCTACCACAGCAATGGATTGATGTTGTGGACAGAAAGAGGCTCTTATTGTGAACTATTAGCTCCCATCAATGTATTTTTTTCCTCATGAATTGACGGATGTATTTTAATTTGGCACATTTACATATTAATTAAACGTCCATGACTTTAAAATTAACAAGTGTGAAGCAGAGGTTGGTATTAAAAATACAGACTAATATTGTTTGGGTAGACTGAAATGAAAACAATACCTTCTAATAATTTGAATGGAAATATGTTATTAGTTATTGGTGGTTTTTGGATAGACTACTAATGCCATGTTTTAGTCGGCTGGTGAAAGCGAGTCGTGCTCACTGGGCTGTAAGGGACGCAGTGGGACATTTGCAGCAGAGGTCTGAATAGTTGAATCGGAAACGTTATTTTGATCGTTGCTGATTACTGTTGCTGGGTTTTATAGGTTTAGGTAACACCACTGAATTTCAGCACAAAGTTAATGAATTCTCAAACGATAATCTATTTCCATTGCCGGGGAACAGTGCTTAAAAAATGAAAGTAGATCCAAGTAAATGTTTCCAAATAGCATTTGACTATTACGCTGATAGGACAGCACAGACTTGTTGAAGGCTCTAGATTTGTTAAACAGGTTAATATTTTGACTAAATCAATGCAACAGGTTAAAATGATAACATTACCAGAAGTGGGCGATACAGCTATTACCAATGTAATTGGACATTGGTCCAGTAAAGACACCAGGATCATTTGACATGGGAGGAAATTGATCCGATTTTTGGGGTTGGACAATGCTCGCGAGAATTAAAGACAATGGAGTCTAAAGGGTAATAAATAAAAAATACTCAGAACCTTGGGTGTTTTAATCTCATGTGAGATGTTTTTATTTTTTATCTTGTCTTATTCAGAAATAGATTTGTAAAGGGAACTGGCCTGGCTGTTTTTTGTTTGTTTTAGCCATATGGTTTGTAAAAACACACTCACAACACATTTGCTATGAATATTTGTTAGTGGTGTTAATACCGTGGTTTGACTTGTTGAGTGGACTATTTCATTTGGGTTCGTGAGTTTTCACACATGGAATTTCAACGTTTTTGTGTTTCTGAGTTTTAATTGAACACATGTACATTCTTTTGATAAGAAATGTACTGGAAACTTACATTTTGGATCCCAGGTTTCCAGTATGAAATGTTAGACTGTTTTTGATTAATTAGTCGAATATAGTAAGAAACACTTCTTTGAAGGGTTTGTCTGACCTCTGTCCTGACTTTCAAACTTTTTGGTTTGATCACCCTCACTGGAAAGCCATTTGGATGATAAATTTAAGGTGATTTGTAATACTGATAATTATTAAGTTTATGGTTCATCTCCTTATTTGTGATTCGGACTAACGGGAAGAAGGAGGGGGTGTTGCCTTTGAATAAGGGTAGGCTGTCTTAAGTCTATATTCCTATGACTGTATGGGTATAAAAAAATATTAAAACATCTTTATGGAGTTATGGGTAGTGATTCTAATTAGATTTTGTCATTTGAAATTGTTTTATTTTTAAACAACAGTGGTGTTTTTTATTTTATTTTTTAACACAGTCTGAGTCTTGTCAAAATGTCTGGTGGTTAATGTTGTCTGGTGGTTATTGTGAGGGTGACTACGGACTACGGTTTCTTGGTTCTCCTGTGTTGCTTCAGTTGTCTGGTGGTATTGTCTCTCCACCCACGAAGTCTGCTGTCTGTGGCTGGCGGGATTGAACAAATGGGGAAATAGACTATGCTATAGGCACTGCTTCTTTTGTATGGTTTATATTTGTGGATTAGAAGTAAAAATCTGTTTTATAAAGTTGTATTATATATTGGAAATTGTTTTTATGTATCACTTTTACAAAATAAAGATGGATACCTTAAAACTTGTCAGAAGGATCCACCCATAGCAAACCAACTCCAAAATAAGGGCTAGATTCCATCAGTAGCGCTACAGATTGAATCTAGGCCTTAAATGTTTAAAAATGGCAACATCTCAGGTTGGGGATATTGCATGCCTCTAAGGACAATGATTTACTGGCCACATGTCTGCTGAGAGAGATGTCCTAACAAACATAATCCTCAGGTTGTTTTTAAAATATATAATCGATAATATATCAACCGGGACTGTAGCTTTTTCAATAGGAGAGGGAGAGACCATGGCCGCCCCACTCTGTTGCGCAAGGAAAACTCTGCGAACACCCAGCTATCCACAGACATGTCATATTTCTTGCTCATTTTTCTAAATAAAAGCCTAAAACTATGTCTAAAGACTGTTGACACCTTGAGGAAGCAATAGGAAAAGGAATTTGGTTGATATCCCATTAAATGGAGGCAAAGCATCCAATGGAACAGAGAGCTTTCAGGAAAAACAGAACTTCCTTGTTGGATTTTCCTCAGGTTTTCGCCTGCAATATCAGTTCTGTTATACTCACAGACACAATTTTGACAGTTTTGGAAACTTTAGAGTGTTTTCTATCCTAATCTGACAATTATATGCATATTCTAGTTTCTGGGCCTGAGAAATAGGCAGTTTCAAATGGGTAAGTTTTTTTAGCCAAAAACGAAAATTCTGCCCCCTACACTCAAGAAGTTAATGTGAGTATCTTTTTAGATTTAAGTTATATACTCAGCAACAACAAAAAAAGTAAATTTATCAGGATCCTGTCTTTCAAAGATAATTCATAAAAATATTCAATGTAAAGGTATTATAAACACCGTTTCCCATGCTTGTTCAATGAGCCATAAACAATTAATGAACATGTACCTGTGGAACAGACAATAAGACACTAACAGCTTATAGCAGCTTAATTAAGGTCACCATTATGAAAACTTAGGACACTAAAGAGGCCTTTCTACTGACTCCGAAAAACCCCAAAAGAAAGATACCTAGGGAGATACCCTACTCATCTGTGTGAACGTTCCTTAGGCATGCTGCAAGGAGGCATGAGGACTGCAGATGTTGCCAGGGCAATACATTGCAATGTCTGTACTGTGAGATGCCTAAGTCAGCACTACAGGGAGACATGATGGACAGCTGATCATCCTCGCAGTGGCAGACCATATGTAACAACACCTGCACAGGATCGGTACGTCAGAATATCACACCTGTGGGACAGGTACAGGATGGCAACAACAACTGCCCGAGTTACACCAGGAATGCACAATCCCTCCATCAGTGCTCAGACTGTCCGCAATAGGCTGAAAGATAGTACTGAGGGCTTGTAGGCCTGTTGTAAGGCAGGTCCTCACCAGACATCACTGGCAACAACGTTGCCTATGGGCACCGTCGCTGGACCAGACAGGACTGGCAAAAAGTGCTCTACACTGACGAGTCACGATTTTGTCTCATCAGGAATGATGGTCGGATTTGCTTTTATCGTTGAAGGCATGAGCGTTACACCGAGGCCTGTACTCTGGAGCGGGATTCATTTTGGAGGTGGAAGGTCCATCATGGTCTGGGGCAGTGTGTCACAGCATCATCGAACTGAGCTTGTTGTCATTGCAGGTAATCTCAACGCTATGCGTTACAGGGAAGACATCCTCCTCCCTCATGTGGTACCCCTCCTGCAGGCTCATCCTGACATGACCCTCCAGCATAACAATGCCACCAGCCATACTGCTCGTTCTGTGCGTGATTTCCTGCAAGACAGGAATGTCAGTGTTCTGCCAGGGCCAGCGAAGAGCCCGGATCTCAATCCCATTGAGCACGTCTGGGACGTGCTCAATGGGATTATGCTATAGGCACTATGGGGCTATGCTATAGGCACTGCTTCTTTTGTATGGTTTATATTTGTGGATTAGAAGTAAAAATCTGTTTTATAAAGTTGTATTATATATTGGAAATTGTTTTTATGTATCACTTTTACAAAATAAAGATGGATACCTTAAAAAAAAAAAAACGTGTATAAGAACTTGTCAGAAGGATCCACCCATAGCAAACCAACTCCAAAATAAGGGCTGCGGTGAAGTTGACAGTGTGGAGGATAAGCCAATTTGAAAATTGTTTCAACAGAATGTGTTTTTCTCATTGACGTGTTTTAGATTTGTATTAAGAATAATTGGTCAAAGTAATAATTTGTTATATGGTCGATGCTTGTCTGGTTTTCCTGAATCAGAAATGAACTGAACTAAACTGTTCTGTCCTCTCTCTTGTGAGAGATTGTGAGGGTGACTACGGTCGGTGTCTAAATGCATTCATACTTCTGTACGCGAGAACAGTGTGAACCCCCACTAACCAGCTGAAGAAGAGTGACAACGGTGTTCAATACGACCCTGTCCGCACCCCTTTTACCGAGAGACCTGAGTCAGAGCCAGTAACCGGTGTACAGCATCCAATCAAAGCTCTCAACTGCTTTCTCTCAGGCGTGTGACCGGAGTCCACGTGGAGTAAGCATGGAGAGAGATCCGTTCCTTAACTTCTCTCATGTTGCTGGTTGCCAAATGGTCAAGATATAATGAATGGGTGGTAGAGGTGGGGGCGGACGAGGTGGGACATTATCATGGGCCATCCACTTGAACTATGAAGCTATCTGAAGAAGACTATGAAGAGACGACAGAAGATTGAGTAGTAATTTAGATTAAGAATGCATTGGGATACTGATCTGTGGTTATACTCATAAGAAAGTGAATATTATAATCATACTGTATGTTAATATAAATGTACGTTTTGTGCGTTCTGCCTTTTACTGTTTTTTAACTGAGTACTCGGACCAATGTGAATCACTGAAGCAAAGTCGTTAAAATTTTGGGACGGATAATTAATTGGGTTTTGATTATAATTTGGTAACTTAATTATTTTGGGGGGGAAAACTGACCAATTGATTTGAGTATGTTCACTATATGAGTGAAGCAATTAATGTATTATGGATTTGTTGTTTCGATTGATGTTATGCTAATTGTGACATGGGTGAAGAAGTTTTGTACTGAAGATGTTGACACTATACTCAGCATGCCCTGGTGAATGGAGAGGGGTGAACTCTGATCCTGAGAGTCAAATCTATTTTATCTATATCCATTACCAAATTACATTTTTGATCCAAACCCTGAGCACGGGGCCCAAATTGATCTGATGGCCCATTTTAGTTTGTATACATAGTCCTGAGAGGAGCAACTGTAGGTGGTGTTTTAAAGGGAATATGTGGTCCCAGAGTCAGTTCATTTCCTAAATATGATTTGATATAGAAAAGACTGTGCTGATGGCAGGAAGGGATTCTACTCCGTTTCCCAAGGGAGGTTATTTACCATGTATGGCAGGGCTGAGCACCAGAAGGGTTTTTATTTTCTTTCATTTTATTGTTTTAACGCTGTAAGGGTTTAACTGAAGGTTTCAAATAAACTTCATTTCTTAAAAATGGGGAATGTGAGGGCATTTTCTGTTAAACCTTACTAATGCTTTTGTACTAAATTATCCATCTTTAAGCCTAGGTATTGGGCTTGAGTTAGTTTCTTTAAACTCATATGATAGAAATGTGTGTATGCGAATTAGAGGCCTGTTCTAACTGTTCTGTGTGTGTGTAGCATGACCATATCCGGGTATCCATATCCGGGTATCTGTGGTATTCTGCATACCAGTGATAGCGCAAGTGTTCTGTTTGGAGCCTGTTTCTGGGTGAAAGATTCATGTTTCGTGTGTGTGTTTGTGTGTGTGTGTGTGACCAGTATGACCACAAGCCATCTGCACAGACAGTCGAATGCACTTGCTTGCCCAAATTGGGGGAACCGTTGCGCTGTTGTTAGAGGAAGTATGTGTGGATGGACTTCCTGTCATTCTGGCCCTTGTTAACCTCACTCAGTTGTGACAGACTGAGGCAACTTTTTCACACAGTTGTCTCCCTTAATATACACATACAGTCACATGTGTCGCAGACGCTTGCATGGGGTAGCTTGACTATATACAGTGCCTTGCAAAAGTATTCATCCCCCTTGGCATTTTTCCTATTTTTTTGCATTACAACCGGTCATTTAAATGAATTTTTATTTGGATTTCATGTAATGGACATCAAAATTGGTGAATTGAAATGAAAAATCCGCCTTTGCTGTGAAGCCCCTAAATATGATCTGGTGCAACCAATTACCTTCAGAAGTCACATAATTAGTTAAAGTCCACACGTGTGCCATCTGTCACCATGGTCCGAGTGTGTATATATACACACACACACACACACACACACACACACGTTCTGAAAAGCCCCAGAGTCTGTAACACCACTAAGCAAGAAGCACCATGAAGACCAAGGAGCTCTCCAAACAGGTCAAGGAGGAAGTTGTGCAGAAGTACAGATCAGGGTTGGGTTATAGAAAAATATCCAAAACTTTGAACATCCCACAGAGCACCATTAAATCCATTATTAAAAAATGGAAAGTATATGGCACCACAACAAACCTGCCAAGAGAGGGCCGTGCACCAAAACTCAGACCAGGCAAGAAGGGAATTAATCAGAGAGGCAACAAAGAGACCAAAGAAAACCCCGAAGGAGCTGCAAAGCTCCACAGCGGACATTGGAGTATCTGTCCATAGGACCACTTTAAGCCGTACACTCCACAGAGCTGGGCTTTATGGAAGAGTGGCCAGAAAAAAAGCCATTGCTTAAAGAAAAAATCTCGCAAACATTTTTGGTGTTCGCCAAAAGGCATGTGGGAGACTCCCCAAACATATGGAAGAAGGCACTCTGGTCAGATGATACTAAAATTGAGCTTTTTGTCTATCAAGGAAAATGGTATGTCTGGTGCAAACCGAACACATCACCCCGAGGGAGGGTTTGGCCGGTAGGGAAATCCTTGTCTCATCGCGCACCAGCGACTCCTGTGGCGGGCTGGGCACAGTGCGCATTGCGCGCTAACCAAGGTTGCCAGGTGCACGGTGTTTCCTCCAACACATTGGTGCGGCTGGCTTCCGGGTAGGATGGCGCTGTGTTAAGAAGCAGTGTGGCTTGGTTGGGTTGCGTATCGGAGGACGCAGGACTTTCAACCTTTGTCTCTCCCGAGCCCGTACGGGAGTTGTAGCGATGAGACAAGATAGTAGCTACTAAAAAAAAACAATTGGATACCACGAAATTGGGGAGAAAAAGGGGTCAAATAAAAAAACATTAAAAATTTAAAAATATATTTTGCATCTTCAAAGTGGTACTTCTGCACATGTTGTATATATACATGTTGTATAAATCAACTGATACGAACCCCCCCCCCCCCAAATCTATTTTAATTCCAGCTTGTAAGGCAAGAAAATAGGAAAGATTCCAAGGAGGGTGAATACTTCCACAAGCCACTGTAAATAGTCCTGTACTTTCTGTACAGGAGGCTCTCACTCCATTTCACCTGCGTGGGTGGTGCGACCAGCCTCATTAGAATACATTTTATAAAAGTAATACCTTGATTTATTATAGATTTTTCCTCTCATTAGTTAAAGGTAGAATTTCCAGCACACATCCCAAGCCACCATACAATCTCTGACTTTGGTTAAAGGAATACGTGTGTTTTGTGATGCTAACGTTAGCCCAGGAATGTTTAGATGTTTTAGTTGTAAAGAACAAATCTTGTTCTTTCAACATAACATTGGCAATGATTGGTAGTTCTTTCTGAAAAGAAATGGGGTGGACAGTGATAAGGGAATTTATATGTTTAAAAGGTAATGACTAAAGAATACCACCCTGAAATGTAATTATGACATTATGTAGCATATATAATGAATAATTAGACAAACGTAACTATTAGTAATTATTAGATTCTGTAACATGTATAATGAATTAGAATGATAAACTTCAGTCTAATAAGGTTTGGTCGAGACAAGTAGAAATGAGTGTGTGTGTGACTAAGAATATACAGAGAACAATTAAACTGTGTATGACCTGACCTGGCTAGAACTCTGAGAAACTTACGGCAGGAAAGGGAGTCCCATCAAGGTCCTCTAATCTCGGGGGACTGGAACTGCCAGCTTGGTAGTGATAAACAGTGGTGAGAACCATGGGGAAGGATACATCCCACCTACTGTTCGTGTGTATGTATGTGCATAGGCTACCGACTGTTTGTGTGTAGGTATGTGCGTAAGTAGGGAGGGAGTGATTTATAAAATGGCATGTCTTTGTATTATGGACTTTAGAACGTTCTCTTGAGTAAACTTTACGGACCTTTTGCATAAACTGAGTCTGCCTAATTATTATTAAACCCAGGGTCTTACAAACCTCGGGGATTGGTCAAAGCTTAAATAAGTGTTAGTTATCATTGGGATTGAAAATTCTCGTGACAGACAGTAGGTTGGTTCTGCTGCTACGATTGGATAGCGTGCACTGCAGCACAGGTGCAGCTGTGCTCGGGACGACGTGGGTGCTGCGGGTGCTGCCAGCAGTGCCAGGCAACGGTCCTGTGTGGGCAGAATTGAAAACAGTGATGTTCTCGATTCTTTGACAGATTCTCGTATTTACACCCATTTTAAACAAGTTATTGCTGGTTTTCTAAGTCTAAATATTGTTCTAATACTAGTTCATCTCCTTGGTTTCAACTTAAAGCGCCAATAAGCATTTGAAACAATAAAACGTGCTGCTATGTGTTAATAACATTTAGACTACCTTACCCAGCAGGCTATGTGGGGGGCAGGGGGTTGAAGAATGCCTTGCATGGCTAAACATGGGTTTTCTATGTTCATTAAAAGTAGTTAAACCCACGTCCCGGTTTGTCATTATACAAGGAACAAACATAACATGGTGTCAGATTGATAGTCGCTATGACAAGACAGATAAGAAAGGAGTAACTCTGCAAATTTCCACAATGAAAATATAACATTCTACCACAAGTCAAGTCACGCGAGTAGTCGAAGATGCCAGCTTGCAAGAGCGAGGGCAACGAGCCGCAGCAGCGAGAGTGACAGCAGTGAGAGCGAGGCTGCATTGGAATCTGTTGACGAGCAAGTTGATGAGCAACATACTGAAGTAAGAGAAATTGACACTGTTCCTGTTCTCCATCATGGATAGGCTTAGTCCTCCTACTCCTATGCAGTTAACAGGCTATCTAGCTGATAATTTTCCAAACGTTTCAAGCAGAGATTCAATATCTACCTAGCAGCCAGTGGCGCAGGGGGAGATGGCAAATTGAAAGCTTCCATTTTTCTGCATGTTATTGGAGAGGATGCATTGGACATTTACAATCGCTTTTAGCAAGACGAGGCAAACTTGACATTGTGCTAATGGATACATTAGAGGAGTACTTTGTACCAAGCCAGAACGTCACGTTTGAGAGATACAAGTTTTTCTCTCGTTCAGAAACAGGGAGTCAGTTTTGACCAGTATTTGGCTGAGCTGAACACTGAGCAAAACGTGTGATTTTAAAAATCTGAAAGACTCACTAGTGATAGACAGGATAGTCTGTGGTATACTTGATAATGGACTCAAGAAGAGATTCCTACGTGAGCAAGATTTAACTTTGGATAAAGCAGTGAATATGTGTCGAGCAGCTGAAACCACCAGAGCACAAGCTAAAGAGCTGTGCAGGGAAGAGACGTCAGTGTATGAAATAAAAAGAGAGGAGCACCACACACCTTACAAAACAAAAACAAGCTAAAGAGAGAAATCAAAACAATAAATGTGGAAAATGTGGATTTATCCACAAGCCCCAAAACTGCCCTGCATATGGCAAATCATGTAACAACTGTGGGAAAAATAATAATTTCTCAAAATGCTGCAAAGCTGAGGCTACAAAGAAAAAGGTTCACACAATCAAGGAGATTGAAGAATTCTTTGTTGATTCTGTGGAAATATGCAATGCAGTAAATGCTGAATGGATTGTGCCATTGACTGTGAATTAAACCATAATACCATTGAAGCTTTATACTGGAGCACAGGTAAACCTGTTATCGCTGGATGATTACAAAACACTGAAGGTGAGCAAAATACACCCGGTGAAAATGAAGGTTACTGGTTATACTGGGGAGAACGTACCAGTCAAAAGGTAGCTGCATAGTAACTTTACAGCACAAAGGAAAACAGTTCAGAGCACAGCTGCTGGTTGTGGAAAAGTGTATACAGCCTATTCTAGGAATCAATGCATGTGAAAAGCTCAATTTGTTGAAAAAAGTGTATGTAGTGACATCACAGACTGAAAATGACCAAGAATCACTACTGGCTGAGTATGAGGATGTGTTTGAGGGTCTTGGATGTTTACCAGGAGAACACAAAATATGTACTGATGACAAAATTACTCCAGTTGTGCATGCATGCAGAAAAGTTCCATTTGCACTGAGGAAAAAGCTCAAAGAGGAACTCGGACGCATGGAACCTAGAGGAACCTACAGACTGGGTAAGCTCACTGGTTATTGTGGTGAAAAAGAACGGTGATCTCAGGATATGTCTAGACTCGAGATCTCAACAAAGCAATCAAGAGAGAGCATTTCAAGTTGCCAACCAGAGAAAAGATAATGTCGCAGTTTGCTGGAGCAAAGTCGTTCAGTAAGCTTGATGCCTCATCAGGATTCTGTCAAATGAAGCTAGATGATGCAAGCTCAAGGCTATGCACATTCAACACACCTGAGGGCAGGTAAAGATTTCTTTGTCTACCATATGGGATTCTCTCAGCGCCAGAGGTCTACCACAAGACAATCCACATGATCGTTGAGCACATCCCAAGAGTGGAGACCATGATGGATGACAAAAGAAGAACAAGACGCAAGAGTGAGACAAGTGCTGGACCTGACACGGAAAGTCAGCCTAAAACTAAACAAGGACAAATGCGAGTTTGGAGTGAAAACACTTACCTTTGTGGGAGACGTCCTTTCAGGGGATGGAGTCAAACCAGACCAGAGGAAAACATCAGCCATCAACAACATGGAGCGCCCAAAGAACAAGGACGATGTGAGACACTTCATGGGCATGATCACCTACCTTGTTCATACCTCAACTGTCAGCACAGTCCGCTCCACTCAGATGTCTTCTGGAACATAAAAATGAATGGGAATGGTCCCATGAACAGGAAAACTGCTTCAAAAACCTAAAGAAGACAATCACAGAAGAGCCAGTGCTCAGGTTCTATGATCCAGAGAAAAACACAAGGACGCGTCACAGTTTGGCCTGGGAGCAGTTCTTCTGCAACAGCATGACGACACATGGCAACCCGTCACTTATGCGTCCAGAGCCTTGACAGGCGCAGAGACAAGGTATGCACAAATAGAGAAAGAACTACTGGCGAGCGCATACGCTTGCGAAAGGTTACACCAATACGTCTACGGACGAGACTTCGAAGTAGAAACCGACCACAAACCATTGGTGTCAATCATGTCTAAGACACTGAATGATTGTCCAATGAGAATCCAGAGAATGTTGATCAGACTGCAAAAGTATGATGTGAAGATGATCTATACCCCGGGAAAGTTCATGTTCGCCACCGAACACTCTTTCTTGAGCAGTAGACAAGGAGAGTTTCGTCACACAGAAAAACACAGATTCAGGCCTACGTTGACATGATGGTAGCATCACTTCCTGTGTCTTCTGAGAGAATGGAGCGGATCAAAAGAGAGACCACAGCTGACCAAACAATGACAGAGTTGAAAGAAAAAAAGAACTGTCCAAGGAGAATACAGGATTACTGGAAGTGCAGAGCAGAGCTCACCGTTGTGGATGACAGTGTTCAAAGGCAACAAGATTGTCATTCCCATGACACTACGCAAAGAAATGCTACAGAAAATACGCGAGGGCCACTTGGGTGAGGAAAAATGCAAATGACGAACACGAGAAGTAATGTACTGGGCCAAGAATGAACCAGGAAATCAGCCAGACCACTGATTCATGTGAACTGTGTTTGACCTACAGGCCAAAGCAGCAAGCAGAGCCGCTAATGCCTCATCCAGTACCCAACAGACCCGACTACAAAGTTGGAGTTGACCTTTCTGACTGCAATGGCAAAAGTCACATTGTTGTTACCGACTACTACTCAAACTACCCTGAAGTAGCAACACTGCCAACTACCTCCAGCAAAGCTGTAATCACCTACCTGAAGTCAGTCTTTGCAAGACATGGGGCTGCGTCTGAACTGTACTCAGACAATGGCCCGCAGTTCTCAAGTTTCGATCATTCACTGACGACTGGGGATTCCGACACAACACCTCCAGCCCCAACTTCCCAAGGTCCAACGGCTTAGCAGAGAGTTCAGTCAACATTTTTAAAGGTCTGTTGAAAAAGGCACACTATGGAAAGGAGGAATTCCTAAAAAATCTGATGATCTACAGCAGCGCACCGCTGCAGAACGGACTTTCACCTGCACAAATGTTGATGGGACGTTGTGTCAGAACCAACCTACCCATCCATGAGGACTTGCTAACACCCAGAGGTGCTCACAAAGTCAAACTTGTGAAGGAACAACAGAAAGACAAACAAAAACAGCGACACGACAAAAGTGCAAGACACTTACCTGAACTGAAACCTGGAGATCAGGTACGACTCCGAGACATCACCACAGGAATCTGGATCCTGCAAGGGTGTGTGCAGAGAGAAGTTGCACCGCGATCCTATGAGATCCAAACGGAGTGTGGATCACAACTGAGACGAAACAGAGTGGATCTAAGGCTTCAGCCATTCATTCAAGGGACTAAGGATCATCAGGAGGATACTGCTGAAGCGTCAAATGCCTTTAGCAATGGACAATTCAGTCAGAACACCCTGACTGACAATGAGCGCTGTCCACAACTGTTTCAGGAAGAACTTCAGCAGAACGACCAAAAAGGACTGTCAGAGCCCCTGAAAGGCTTATTGAGAATTGCTAAAAAAATATATACATTTTTTAATTGGGGGGAAAGAAATGTGTTATTGAAAATGACGTGTTGAGGTTGCAGGTTGAGTAAACAAATGTGATGTGACATGTGTAGTTACATAGAAAAGTAGTTTCCTTTTAAAGGAAGGAAGATGTGTTGTTATGTGTTAATAAAATTTTGACTACGTTACCCAGCAGGCTATGTGGGGGGCAGGGGGATGAAGAATGCCTTGCATGGCTAAACAAGGAGTTTTCTAGCTGAAGTATATGTTCATTAAAAGTAGTTAAACCTACGCCCCGGTTTGTCATTATGTAAGGAACAAACATAACACTGCCCACCCCTTTTTGGTAAGAAGCTGACCAGTGGGGCTGGAGAAATCTGACCTCTCTCAAATTTATAGACAGAGCTATGAATACAAGGATTGACCATCCATGATATCAAAATTATAGTTTTAACCATGTTTTGTGTTTGTTTACAAACATTGGGAGTAAAACAAGCAGTTGAATGACAGTTGAACTGAGCTCAAGAGGCATTTGTTATATTCTTGAAGAATCAATGGATACATGTCATTCATTTAAGTCCAAAAGTGGACATAGTGACTGCTGATTGCCCCTTTAAATACTGACAATGTGAAAATATCAAAAGTTATATCATGACACAAAATGAACTTTAAATAGACTGAAACCACAATGCATAGAATATATGTAATTTAAAAATAAAACAACTAGTCCTGTCATGGTATTATTCATTGCAGCATTCCCTTCTTAAGTTTGGCTGTATCTGCCTGTCTGTCCTCACACCTCATCACTGTCCGAGCTCAGTGCGTCAGAGGTTGTGGTCAGCCCTGGTCAGAGGGGGGGTCAGGTTCAGATTGCTGTCCCACACCCCTGGGGATGAGGTCAGGTTCAGATAGCCCATCTCCACAGGCTGCGTGGTCAGGGTAGAGCGTGAAGAGGTGAGTGAAGAGCGTGGAGAGGTGGCTTCCTCTGTGTGACTGGCCTTGCACCTATAGATGTTGTCCAAATGGCTTCTCATGTCAAATGCTCCAGGCAGAACTCTGTTGACCACAGAAAACATTCAATACAGTGTCTTACTTTGAGGAAAGTGCAACAAAGATTGCATGTAAGATGCTCTGTTAAAGTGAACACAGTATCCTTTCATGACAATGGCGGTTTGGAAAAAAAAGGTGAAGTTTCTCTACCTGGTTTCCAGAAGGCTAGACGTTAGCAGTATGCTCTCAAAATGAGACATTTTCCTCGATTCCTGATTTTTTTTTAAAGAAGGAAACGTGGCATGTTATGGTGAGGCAAAATCCCACTTCCAAGTCAACCTCACTTTGAACCATATCCTGCACACCGAGCTAGCACTCTCCAGCCACAACTTTATCCATCATCATACACACACAATCAATTAAACTCGCTCTGTTCTGTGCAGTGCTGTGTTTCGGGATTAAATCATCAAATAAATTCCATATAGCAAGAATGCATCCAGGGTAAGTCTAGGCTCATGAAAACATGTGGAAACATGAGAATGTTGAACGCACAACTGGAGTTGTTTGTTGACTACCTTAAAGTGCGATTCCATCATGATTCAACCTCTGTCATTATCTCAAGCACAATACCCTACATGTGTGAAAACGGTGCATTTCTATGCGATTCACAGTGACGTGGGGAATAAGAAAATAACCTCCCTTTTGCTAGAAACTCATTGCAGGTTTTGAAAATCACAGTTTGTCTTACTTTTAACCCTACCCTGTGATTTCTCAGAAGCAATTTTAGGACTTTTCTTCTCTTTTTATCAAAGCAAATATGAGGAAAACGGTACTGAAGTTCTACCAACACATTGACTGTATGTCGTACTCGCGCTGGTAAAACATTGGCCAACTGCTATTCAACTTCTCGAAACACCTTTGTCCACTTTGAGGATAACACCGTGCCACCGATGCAGCCCGCTACCAAGAACTGTGGGCTCTCCTTCTTTGTGGCCGACATGAGTAAGACATTTAAGCATGTTAACCCTCTCAAGGCTGCCAGCCCAGATGGCATCCGTAGCCGCGTACTCAGAGCATGCTCAGGCCAGCTGGCTGGAGTGTTCAAGATGTTCACCATTGCTTTCTTGGGTACAGGAACAAAGGTAACTGAACTAAAGGACTATCGCCCCGTAGCACTCACTTCCGTCATCATGAAGTGCTTTGAGAGGCTAGTCAAGGATCATATCACCTCTATTTAACCTGATACCCTAGACACACTTCAATTTGCTTACCGCACTAATAGATCCACAGACAATGCAATCACCAACGCACTGCACACTACCCTATCCCATCTGGACAAGAGGAATACCTACGTAAGAATGCTGTTCATTGACTATAGCTCAGCATTCAACACAATAGTACCCTCCAAGCTCATAATTAAGCTTGGGGCCCTGGGTCTGAAGCCTGCCCTTTGCAACTGGGTCCTGGACATCCTGACGGGCCGCCCCCAGGTGGTGAAGGTAGGAAACAACACCTCCACTAAGCTGATCCTCAACACAGGGGCACCACAAGGGTGTGTGCTCAACCCCCTCCTGTACTCCCTGTTCACCCATGACTGCATGCCCACGCAAGCCTCCAACTCAATCATCAAGTTTGCAGACGACACAACAGTAGTAGGCCTGATTACCAACAATGACGAGGAGGTGAGGGCCCTGAGAAAGTGAAGCTAGAAAAATAACCTCTCACTCAAAGTCAACAAAACAAAGGAGCTGATTGTGGACTTCAGGAAACAGCAGAGAGAGCACGCCCCTACCCACATCGACGGGACAGCAGTGGAGAAGGTGGAAAGCTTCAAGTTCCTCGGCATACACATCACTGATGATCTGAAATGGCCCACCCACACAGACAGTGTGGTGAAGAAGGCACAACAGTGCCTCTTCAAACTCAGGTGGCTGAAGAAATTTGGCCTTGGCCCCTAAAACCCTCAAACTTTTACAGATGCATAATTGAGAGCATCCTGTCGGCCAGCATCAATGCATCACTGGGGGCAAACTACCAGCCCTCCAGAACACATACAGCACCTGATGTCACAGGGAGGCCAAAAAGATCATCAAGGACATCAACCATGCGAGCCACTGCCTGTTCACCCCACTATCATCCAGAAGGCAAGGTCAGTACAGGTGCATCAAAGCCGGGACCGAGAGACTGAAAACAGCTTCTATCTTAAGGACATCTGATTGTTAAATAGCCATCACTACCCGGTTTCCACCCGGTTACGCAACCCTGCAACTTAGAGGCTGCCGCCCTATATACAGACTTGGAATCCCGTAATCACTTTAATAAATGTTTAAAATGTGTACATCCTGCTTTACCAATCTCATATGTATATACTGTATTCTATTCTACTGTGTTTTACTCAATGCCACTCCGACATTGCTCAATCTAATATTAATAATTTTCTTAATTCCATTTTTTAAACATTTAGATGTGTGTATCGTTGTGAATCATTTTTAGATACTACTGCACTGTTAGATACTACTGCACTGTTGGAGCTAGGAACAAGCATTTCTCTACATTCGCAATAACTTTGATTTGATAGAAACGTGCTGTTTTCACATACAGTTGAAGTCGGAAGTTAACATACACCATAGCCCAATACATTTAAACTCAGTTTTTCACCATTTCTGACATTTAATCAGAGTAAATATTCCCTGTCTTAGGTCAGTTAGGATCACCACTTTATTTTAAGAATGTGAAATGTCAGAATAATAGTAGAGAGAATTAGTTATTTCAGCTTTTATTTCTTTCATCACATTCCCAGTGGGTCAGAAGTTTATATACACTCAATTAGTATTTGGTAGCATTGCCTTTAAATTGTTTAACTTGGGTCAAACGTTTTGGGTAGCCTTCCACAAGCTTCCCACAATAAGTTTGGTTTATTTTGGCCCATTCCTCCTGACAGAGCAGGTGTAACTGAGTCAGGTTTGTATGCCTCCTTGCTCACACACAATTTCTTGTTGTCCTTAAGCCATTTTGCCACAACTTTGGAAGTATGCTTGGAGTCATTGTCCATTTGGAAGACCCATTTGCGACCAAGCTTTAACTTCCTGACTGATGTCTTGAGATGTTGCTTCAATACATCCACATAATTTTCCTACCTCATGATGCCATCTATTTCGTGAAGTGCACCAGTCCCTAATGCAGCAATTCACCCCCACAACATGATGCTGCCACCTCCGTGCTTCACGGTTGGGATGGTGTTCTTCGGCTTGCAAGTATCCCCCTTTTTCCTCCAGACATAACGATGGTCATTATGGCCAAACAGTTATATTTTTGTTTCATCAGACCAGAGGACATTTCTCAAAAAGTACAATCTTTGTCCCCATGTGCAGTTACAAACCGTAGTCTGGCTTTTTTATGGTGGTTTTGGAGCAGTGGCATCTTCCTTGCTGAGCGGCCTTTCAGGATACGTCGATATAGGACTCATTTTACTGTGGATATAGATACTTTTGTACCCATTTCCTCCAGCGTCTTCACAAGGTCCTTTGCTGTTGTTCTGGGATTGATTTGCACTTTTCGCACCAAAGTACGTTCATCTTGTTGGGGAATAATCAGAATTGGTTGGTAACATAGGTAAGATGTTTTATATTCATCATATGTTTGTAAGTTACTTCTCATCAGAATGTTATTTTTGTATAATACTGTGGCGGGGTTGCAGTTATCTGTTCTATGTCAAGACTAAGTTGCATGGTCCGCAGAGAGGGGAGAGGTCAAGGTATCATCATGTGTAAACATATCTTTTGCTCCACTGTGTCTGTGTGCCAGTCACTCCCTACTTTTCCCATCGGGGAGAGGAGGATGGCAGTGTCTGGAATCATTCTATGCTCCCCGTGAGCTTGTCCAGGATTGGTTGTATTTAGAGTTGGTTGTATCTAAATGACAATTTGATAAATGCCTGTTGATATGGAGGATTGGTTTATGTTTCTGGGTTTGAGTAGGGAGACAAAGCTGAACGATTTATTATGTCTATGCTGTCTGACTACGTGTGTTCTTTGCCATTAAAGGATCTCAGTTGCAATGTGTAAGGGGCTCTCAGAGAATTCATTGATAGACACTGAATTGCCTGAGAGTCACAGGGTTGTGATAGAGCTCATATAATTAAAGATGGACTTTGATAACTAACTGACTTGTGTTGTGGTTTGCTCCCATGATTTGGTAAATAGAGGAAATTTCCACGACAATCTCTAGGAGACAGAACGCGTCTCCTTCCTGAGTGGTATGACAGCTGCGTGGTCCCATGGTGTTTATACTTGCGTACTATTGTTTGTACAGATGAACGTGGTACCTCCAGGCATTTGGAAATTGCTCCCAAGGATGAACCAGACTTGTGGAGGTCAAACATTTTTTTCTGAGGTCTTGGCCGGATTTCGTTTGATTTTCCCATGATGTCAAGCAAAGAGGCACTGAGTTTGAAGGTAGGCCTTGAAATACATCCGCAGGTACACCTCCAATTGACTCAATTAGCCTATCAGAAGCTTCTAAAGCCATGACATTTTCTAGAATTTTCCAAGCTGTTTAAGGGCACAGTAAACTTAGTGTATATAAACTTCTGACCCACTGGAATTGTGATACAGTGAATTATAAGTGAAATAATCTGCCTGTAAACAATTGTTGGAAAAATGACTTAAGTAGATGTCCTAACCAACTTGCCAAAACTATAGTTTGTAAACAAGACATTTGTGGAGTGGTTGAAAAAGGAGTTTTAATGACTCTAATCTAAGTGTATGTAAACTTCCGACTTCCACTGTATGTAGATACTGGTATCGTGCTGGAGATAATGAATATGACGTTGTAAAGTGGTGGAATTGCACTTTAACAAGCAGCTACATTGCCCCTATAAGGGAATCTGTTATTGCTCTATCAATTTTTTTATTATTTTAAATTCATGATATATGCCCTATTGATTCTTGAAGAATACAACTTGTAAATTCCTCATGAGCTTAGCTGCATTGTCTGACCCCATCAGAAACCAAACAATATTGTTTTACTCCTCTGATGAATGTATAACCTGAAAACATGGTTAATTAAAATGTCATTTCGGTAGCTTTTTTGTTGTTGATTTATTTGATCATTTCAAACACAATACAACCACATGTACAATGGATGGCCAGACCTTGCATCCATAGCTCTGTCTTTGAGCGGTTACATCCCTGAGCCTTTTACCAAATAAGTGGCAGGGTGAGCCACTTTGTTATTGTTTGAACTGCAGATTGCAACTTTAAAACGCTGCTAAGTATGAAGTCAAATTATGACTTTCCAAGAACACAGACTCTGGGAAATCTAAATAGTTGGATACTTTAACAACTTAAACAACAATTCATATTTCTGGGTTTCAGGTAGCCTAGTGGTTAGAGCGTTGGGCCAGTAACTGAAAGGTTGCTAGATCGAATCCCCGAGCTGACAAGGTAAAAAAATCTGTCATTCTGCCCCTGAACAAGGCGGTTAACCCACTGCTCCTATGCCGTCATTGTAAATTAACTGACTTGCCTAGTTAAACAAAAAAAGTTTAAAAAATAATAATAATCTACGCCACCCAATGTACCTGTACATTAGCACTGCGTGCTTTATGGAGATTCTTTAGTGCGTGCTGCAATGCTGCTCCGTTAGGAATCAGACCGGACATCTCCACTATGGTGTCCTGTAGGTGCTCACTTTCCTTCTCCAGGAAATCCACACTGGAGAATGAAACGATAGGAAACAGCACACTTAGCCACTCCCCAGAGACATCCAACACTTAACAACACGACAGGAGGTTCAGTAGCTGTGCTAAATGGTGGAGCTGTACTCTCATTACTGTGCTAAATCGGAAGTGATTAGTAGTACCTGTGTTTAGTACCATTGCTGGGGTTCAGTACTGTATTGAGTGGTGTTAGTGGGGGGAGGGGTGTTCTGAATACCTGCATTGAGTGGTAGTGGCAGCAAGCACACTCTTGTTTGTTTTCTCCTCCACATCATTCAGTTTTCCGAGCAGATCCCTCTTCTCTGCCAGCAGTTTCCCATTTTCCTCATTCATGTTCACTATCATCTCTTTCTCCTAGAGAAAACAGAGAAAGTTCCTTAGTTCTGTTTTGCATGCATGGCATCAATTGGCATTGTCCAGAGTGTGTGACATGAGGGAGCAGCAGATTTAGGGCTTGGACAGACCACCAAGACTGTTGGCCGTGGTACCTCTGCCCAGCATGTCGGCAGTCATTTTTGTGTGTGTTCAAATAGCACAGTACATCGGCCGTCAGCCTGGTTAAAATACTCCAGGCCAGAACGGGTTGTAGCGTTGCTTGCTTTGTTCCCATTGGTATGTCCATGTTCTGTTAGATAGCCAAAACTAGCTCTGCTGCGCTAATGTTGCTAGCTAGCTAGAATTTGTATAACGTCCTGGCTCATACTTTAGCTAGATAGCCACAACTGTGTCCCACCCTTAATCTTGTAAAAAATGGCCTTCTCTCTTATGTCCCTTCCTGCCGTCCTCCCCAACTTTCCTCTGTACTTGAATTAAATGCCTGCTCTTAGTATCTCTATTCCACTGCTCCTGCTATCTCTGCACCATCACTGTCCATATCAGGCTTTTTGCTTCTGCCTCGATCATTGAAACTACAACATCCTCGCTACCAAGTGCTTGTTTAGCCAGTATATCAGCTTCCTCGTTCCCCTCCATCCCCACATGGGCTGGGACCCAAGTAAAACTTGTCTGTATGCCCATCCGTCTAATCCTGCCATGGGTTTGTAGCACCTCATACAGCAGGTCTGGTCTGCTACGGGACCTAAAGGACTGGAGACTCATCAACACTGCACATGAATTAGAGCAAGTAACTACATCCTTCACCCTCTGCAAGGCCAACAGAATGGCCATCAGCTCTGCCGTATATACAGCCAGATGATCTGTAATACGTTTCCTGACTGCCACCCCATGTTCCTGCACTACAAATCCTGACCCAGTAGGTCCTGTCCTTGGATCTTTTGAACCATTGTGTAAATGGATGCAAAATCCTGATACACAGTTTCCAGACGTCTCTTAAACAAACCAGATGGATCAACACCCTCCCTATCTGTCTGTAGTCTCTCCAACACTTCTAGATCAACTACTGGAGGCTGGAGTAGCCATCGTGGATTTACAGGAATAGCTACCATTGGACTAAACTCCCTTCCATGCAGTCCCATCTCCCTAACCTAGATATTACCCATCCACCCAATGCGTGTGTTCTGTCTTCGCTCATGTTCCCAGCATGCCTGTGAAATCAAACCAAAGTTTGTCACGTGCGCCAAATACAACCTTACAGTGAAATGCTTACTTATAGGCTCTAACCAATACATACAGACACCGGTTAGTCAGGCTGATTGAGGTAGTATGTACATGTAGATATGTTTAAAGTGACTATGCATATATGATGAACAGAGAGTAGCAGTAGCGTAAAAGAGGGGTTGGCGGGTGGTGGGTGTAACACAATGCAGATAGCTCGGTTAGCCAATGAAATCAATTTCACATGAGACATCCCTTGTCCCTGTAGGTTGATCCAATAATTCAGTGCCAGCTGCTGTCTCCTAATCTGCAATGGCATATCCCCCATCTCCACCTGTAGTGCAGCCACTGGGGAGGTCTGAAACGCCCCACTATATATCCTGAGTCCTTGCCCCTGTATGACATCTAGCCTTTCCAATGAGGTCCAGGCTGCAGAACCAGATGCTATACTGCCATAGTCTACTACAGATCGGATCAATGCAACATACATGGTCCTCAATGAGGAACGCCCAGCCCCCCCACTCCTTCCCCGTCAGACAGCGCATCACATTTAGCACCTTCTTACACTTTCCCACCACTCTCTCAATGTGTTCTGCACAGGTCAGTCTAGTGTCAAAGTATACCTCAAGGAACCTGAGGGCTCCACCCATTCAAAGTTCCTCCCATATAACCTCAAGCATACCTCATCTCCCATCATCCTCCTTGTAAAGAACACAGTTCTCTACAGAGAACCTGAACACCCACATTAATGCCCACCACACTACCTCATCAATTGCTTCCTGTATCTTCCTGGTTATGTAAGGCACATTCCTTCCCCTCTTCCATAAGGCCCCATATATGCAAATAACAACCTCCCAATATCCGGCTATACCTGAGAGTAAACATAATTGATCATGATTGAGAACAACAGAGGACTAATCACACTCCCCTGCGGTGTACCGTTATCCACCAGGTAGCTGCCTGATAGGGACTTTCCCACCCTCACCTGGATAGACCTTCCAAACAGGAAATCCTTTAGCCAATTGTACGTTCTTCCACCTACCGCCATAATATCAAGCTTGATTAACGACCCCTCCTTCTGCATCATATCATACACCTTCTCCACATCATATCATACACCTTCTCCACATCAAAAAAGACAGCTACAACAGTCTCCTTGTTCACCTGAGTCTTCCTGACCTCTGCTCCTAAGCAGAGCACTGGGTCCATAGTTCTCCTACCCTTCCTGAACCCACTCTGATGTGGCGATATTCCATAATCTTACATACATGTGATGTTAAAGCTATTGGCTGATAGCTTGTTGGCCTCATTGGGTCCTTCCCTGGCTTCCGGATTGGTACCACTACTGCCTCCTAACTGCCTGGTAATTTCCCCTCCTCCCACACTCTGTTGTACAACACCAACACCTTATCCAGGGCCTCATCACTAAGCTGGGTCAACATAACATAGCACACCTCATCATCCCCAGGTGAAGTTAACCCAGCCTTACCTATTGCCCTTTTCACCTCTACCATGGTAAATGGTGCATTCAACGCATCATTTGCATCCTCCCTCCCATCTAGCACTCCAGGATGCTCCTCTCACGTTCTCTCTCTCCAACCTCTGCCACTCCTCTGACAAATATGCTGAGCTATGCACTTGGACAAATGCTTTGGCCATCATCTCTGCCTTCTCATCTGTTACTGCCAGTCGTCAACACTGGATAATCCCAATCCCTTCTGACCCCACTCATCCTCTTAATCATCCCCCACACTTCTCCCATGGGTGTCGTCCTTCCAATGGTGTCACAGAACCGACGCCAACATAACCTCTTTGCCTGACGGATAGTTCTCTTCACCAGGGCCTGAGCCTGCTTATACTGAATCAGATGGAAGTTATGCGTCCTTTTTAGTACTCTAAATGCCCTGTTCCGACTCCTCAACATTGTCCCACACTCCTCCGTCCACCATGGGACTGTTTTCCTCCTCCCTGAACTCTTAGGTATAACCTCAGTAGCTGCCCCCACTAACGCTGTTCTCACCCAGTTATTCATACTATCCATATCCCCTCTCATATCCACCCGAGTCATCACCTCACTCAGCTCTTGAAAGTGATCCCACTTTGCCCTTCCAAACACCCACCTGCCTACTCCATCCACTGACACCTCCTCCTCCCTACTGTGAATACTATGAGGTAATGATCACTCCCTACTGTCGACTCCTCCCATACCTCCCACTCACAGATTCCTGCCATTGCATTAGATGCCAGAGTGAGGTCCAAGGCAGATTCTTTCCCTATGGCTACATCAATCCTGGTCCCTCGGCCATCATTCAGGCACACCAGGGCTGCATTCCAAACACTTAAAAGACACACCCTATACCCTCAGCCCTCAAATTAAGTGGACACTTCAGAGTAAGTATCATGACGTCTGACGAGTATACACTTGCAGGGCAAGGGGCGAGGAAGGAAGGAATTATTTTTTAAATGGACCGCCCTTGCCTGGAAATTCATCACTGGCTCATCCCGCGATGATTGTGTTTTCAGCCACCAAGTAGCTTGTGGGTGATTTATATGCACTACAGTCAGTTATGATTACATGTCTACTTATATTAACTATATAATAATTAATATATGCCTACTGTATGATAGCTATCAAATTAATTAGCTAAATAACGTTAGCCTGCCTAGCTACTTCTGAATAAGGAAAATGTTTTATTTCCACAATTTCCAAAAACTATCCAAACAAAAAACATAATTACTTTTATGAGACATGTTTGTGCATTAGTAGCACAATTTCTAACTATTTACATTCGTTTTTACCTACCTAGTAAGTAAAATGTTCAATATGTTGACTCCATATTGACATTGATGTTCTCGCTGACTTTTCTTAGCAGATGTACAATCATCACGAATTGAATTATGGGGCGTTTCAGGCCCCGAAGTGAACATAATTGTATACTCGCAAACTCCATTAAAAACGAGGGCTGAGGGGGCTTACGTTGCAAACTTCCCTTGCTTGGCTAATCATTTGGACCGATGACAAATATGGATGCGGGGATTCCCCCAAGAGCATGTGGATGAGGGTTAAGGGCTGTTGACCTTTGAGTTTGAAACGCAGCCCAGATCTTTCATCTCTATCAGATTTTCCATCACTTGGCCATTTCCCCCCACATCTCTGTCCCTACGAACCACTACGTATCCTTGTATGATAAAACTCCACAGTCAGTTTGAGCCATGTTTCGTGCACACGAATCACATCAGGTTTTGCTGGCATATCTAGAATGAACTGCTTGAACTCCTGCCCATTGACCAACAGACTTTGAGCATTTGATTTTATTTACCTTAATTTAACTGGGCAAGTCAGTTAAGAACAAATTTATATTTTCAATGATGGCCTAGGAACAGTGGGGGTAGAACAACAGATGTTCACCTTGTCAGCTTGGGGATTCGATCTTGCAACCTTTCGGTTACTAATCCAACGCTCTAACCACTAGGCTACCTACCACCCCATTCCAATGCACATCTACTAATCATGAATAAGCTTTTGTAGCAGATGAATGGATTACGCTATAGAAAATGAACACAGGTCTCAATCTCTCAAGCACAAGTCCCCTTCCATGTGTAGCAGCCTGCTAATATCTATAGTTCAAGTCTTGCCACTGCCAACATGGATCTAATGTAGCTAGCTAGCTAGCGAACACACCCTCCTGTCTGTCTGCACCTGTCCGAACAGCATGTTAGCCTGTCCACTTTGGATATACTGTATGTTGAAATCAAGTGGCCTACCTGGATAAGATGCTTATTTAGAGCTCAGAATGAGACCGAGTTGCTTATCCACTTTATGTAGCCTCGCCCACTTATTTGAATCAATAAAAACTCCCCCCCCCCCCACGTAGTATAAGCACTCGGATGCAAGCGTTAGCATAGTTAGCATTCACATTAGAGTTGGAACTGCTTGTTGTGAGTGGCAGCGGGTAGGGCTTGGTTTGTATGTGTTGTGGGGGGAAGGTGCAGAGCACAGAAAGAGCGAGAGAGACGAGACCAAAAATACAACGAGAGCCAGTGGCTATGAGGACGCAAAATGAGCTAACATTCAATCTTGACGAGTACTCGATTATGAAAATTCTAATTCTAATTAAATTGATTTGAATGAATAATCAATGCAGCCAAAATTCACTCTGATTTGTTACGACCAATGATGTATATAAACCCCATTGGTTACTATCTACAGTGGCTAGATAGCTAGCATGGAGGAAGCTTTCCCATTTGTTTTATGAAGTGTGATTGGCTTAGCTAATTACTGTATATTGTCAAACTTAAGCAAAATACTGTTTATCCTTCAAGCGCAAAACTCCCTTAGCTCGATGCAAGACTTGCAACAGCAAAAACAAAATTGTCAAAATTATTATTTTAGTTAACTGTTTTGAACATGAAAGTGTCTGTGCAGGAAAAGTGCCCTCTTTTCTCCTTCTTGTTGTCACTCCTTTCCCTCTCGCAGAAGTTTGTGCTCTCTGATTGGCTCAAAGTTGTCAGGCACACAACAGGTGGTACCTATTGTTGTGCCAGGCAAGGGAGCGGACCCCTATTGTGCAGGCTGACAAGCTGGCTGGTGGGTCTGACCTCTTACCCTGGCTGATGAGGTTAAGGCGAGAGCCAGGTCTCTCTCAAGGCTTTGAATCCTCTCATCACGACATCCTGTCTCCTTCAAATAAATCTGTTTGGCTCGCCGCATTTTGGCTTTGTGCTGAGATCGCTTCTCGGCGTTCTTGCTGTGGGAGCAGAGGAAACCAAACCACACAGCGTTGTTGAGCACCAGAAGAGAGTGAAAGTGTGACTACAGTAGCTAGGCTAAGTCCCTGGTTTTGCTTTGAGAATGTTCTCTAGGATCTTTACCTTTTCTGTAAATCCAGGCACGTGAGAACTTCCATGAGCTCCTCTGTTAGTTTCTCACAATCCTCCTGCCTGGCCTCCAGGCATTCCTTCAGCTTTACATAATCAGCAGGAATCTGTGGTCAGTCAGACAGGCAGGCAGACAGAAAGACATGATCAACATCTACATAGGCTAGATGAGGGTCTCAGTTTACATTTGTTCCAATACCATACAATTCTGACTGAAACACAGATACAGTGGGGTCTGAAATTATTGACACGCATGATAAAGATGAACAATAATGACAGTATAAAATAAATAATTCAAATAATGAACTGTGTTGTATGCTAAAATTGTTGTAGAAATTATTTTATACTAATATAGTTTGCTAGTTATATATGAGAGCCTCTTACCATGAATAATAACAGGGGAGGTTAGCATGTCTTGGGGGTATGACATTTGACCCGCTATAACTTTCTCACTCATTATTATTCGTAATCATGGTAGCATCCACATTAATGTAGAAGCGTTTAGAGACATATTCTTATTTAGAATAAAAGTGACTCCAAAATGATACAATACATTATTTAGCATAAATTTTGTTTGGGCACAAAATAATCTGAAACCAACTGCAAATGCGTTGGCAACACACTGTTGCTGGTATTTTGGCCCATTCTTCCATGCAGATCTCCTCTAGAGCAGTGATGTTTTGGGGCTGTTGCTGGGCATCACGGACATTCAACTCCATCCAAAGATTTTCTATGGGGTTGAGATCTGGAGACTGGCTAGGCCACTCCAGGACCATGAAATGCTTCTTACGAAGCCACTCCTTCATTGCCCGGGCGGTGTGTTTGGGATCATTGTCATGCTGAAAGACCCAGCCACGTTTCATCTTCAATGCCCTTGCTGATGGAAGGAGGTTTTCACTCAAAATCTCACGATACATGGCCCCATTCATTCTTTCCTTTACACGGATCAGTAGTCCTGGTCCCTTTGCAGAAAAACAGCCCCAAAGCATGATGTTTCCACCCCCATGCTTCACAGTAGGTATGGTGTTCTTTGGATGCAATTCAGCATTCTTTGTCCTCCAAACACAACAAGTTGAGTTTTTACCAAAAAGTTATATTTTGGTTTCATCTGACATATGACATTCTCCCAATCTTCTTCTGGATCATCCAAATGCTCTCTAGCAAACTTCAGACGGGCCTGGACATGTACTGGCTTAAGCAGGGGGACACGTCTGGCACTGCAGGATTTGAGTCCCTGGCGGCGTAGTGTGTTACTGATGGTAGGCTTTGTTACTTTGTTCCCAGCTCTCTGCAGGTCATTCACTAGGTCCCCCCGTGTGGTTCTGGGATTTTTGCTCACCGTTCTTGTGATAATTTTGACCCTACGGGGTGAGATCTTGCGTGGAGCCCCAGATCGACGGAGATTATCGGTGGTCTTGCATGTCTTCCATTTCCCAATAATTGCTCCCACAGTTGATTTCTTCAAACCAAGTTGCTTACCTATTGCAGATTAAGTCTTCCCAGCCTGGTGCAGGTCTACAATTTTGTTTCTGGTGTCCTTTGACAGCTCTTTGGTCTTGCTCATAGTGGAGTTTGGAGTGTGACTGTTTGAGGTTGTGGACAGGTGTCTTTTATACTGATAACAAGTTCAAACAGGTGCCATTAATACAGGTAACGAGTGGAGGACAGAGGAGCCCCTTAAAAGAAGAAGTTACAGGTCTGTGAGAGCCAGAAATCTTGCTTGTTTGTAGGTGACCAAATACTTTTTTTCCACCATAATTTGCAAATAAATTCATTAAAAATCCTACAATGTGATTTTCTGGATTATTTTTCCCTCATTTGTCTGTCATAGTTGAAGTGTACCTATGATGAGAATTACAGGCCTCTCATCTTTTTAAGTGGGAGAGCTTGCACAATTGGTGGCTGACTAAATACTTTTTTGCCCCATTGTAAATATCCTATTTTGGCATACAATATAGCTCAGTATTTGTATTATTTATTTTATACAATCATTGTTGCTAATCTTTATCAAGGGCCGCACTATACATTTAGTTATTTGACAGCTTTCTCTTGAAATGAAGAGAGAGTGCCATGCCCCATGGTCAGAGGGTGCCAGGTCACTCACCTCCTGGCTGGCAGTGCCAGTCTGACTCTGTAGGACATCTAGCTGTGTCTGCTGGCCTTTAAATCGGAGGCTCAGCTCTGAGTTAGTGCAGTTCAGGGAGGCTTCCACCTCTCGCAGGGAACACCCCTCATCCTGCAGCTCCTCCTCCCTCTGCTCCCACATCCTCCTGAATGAACCACACACACACACTTTTAGACCAGGACCACATATCTACAACTGCACAAGCAAACCCCTACAAGACCATAATTGACCATCACACAGCTGGTTGCTGGTTTAAACAGTTTAACTGAAGCAGCAGAGGGGCCTTTAGTAGGAGAAGGTACCTGTGGAGCTGGTTGTCCTGAGTCCTAAGGGCCGTGTATCTTGCTGCCTCCTCTTGCTGGCCAGACTCTGTGTTGCGGTTTCTTTCCACGTTCAGCTGGTGCTCTGTGCTCTTCAGCTGCTGCTGCAGACCCTGCATCTGAGTCAAAGAGGCAGCGGAGGGAAGGGATAATTTACCTTGTGTGAAAAGTACTACTACTATTATTCTGTTTGGCTTGGCCAGAGAGCTCAGAACTACAGATTTTATTTCTCTCTCTATGGGTGCCAATCGTATCCACAGTAATGCAACTGACTCAACTAATCGGCGTGGAATTTAAATTAGTTTAATGAACTGGAACAAAGTTGATTGGAACAAATTTCACTGTCCCTCTGCGGAAATGGATTGGCAACCCCTGGCTTGAGACTATAGGCTGAAGATTATGAATGACACTGTACTCCTGCATGGTGTCTCACCTCTACCTCCATGGCTTTGAGCTTGGCCCTCTCAGCGCTCAGCTCCTCCTGCAGACGGCTGCAACTCTGGGCTTTCTGGCTGCTCTGGGCCAGCCCCTCTCTCAGCTCCCTACTCTCCTGCTGCAGAGCCCTCTGCTCCAGATGGCTGACCATAGCCTGGTCCTGCTTCAACTCAGCACACATCTGAACACCACCACAACCACACACACAACCAGTACATTTACATACAGAGAAACCATGATTTGTTTTCACAAAATGTAATCCATAAAATGGTCCTTTGGAGGAAGGATTGTTGACATACTGTACAAGTCAAAAGTTTGGGCACAAGGGTTTTTCATTATTTTTACTATTTTCTACATTGTAGAATAATAGTGAAGACATCAAAACTATGAAATAACACATGTGGAATAATGTAGTAACCCCAAAAAAACAATCAACATTTATTTTGATAAGCCATTTTGATTTGCCACCCTTTGCCTTGACAGCTTTGTACACTCTTGGCATTCTCTCAACCAGCTTCATGAGGAATGCTTTTCCAACAGTCTTGAAGGAGTTCCCACATGCTGAGCACTTATTGGCTGCTTTTCCTTCACTCTGCGGTCCAACTCATCCCAAACCATCTCAATTGGGTTGAGGTCAGGTGGAGGCCAGGTCATCTGATGCAGCACTCCATCACTCTCCTTGTTGGTCAAATAGCCCTTACACAGCCCGGAGGGCCATCCCACTAAGCGCAAACCAGATGGGATGGCGTATTGCTGCAGAATGCTGTGGTAGCCATGCTGGTTAAGTGTACCTTGAATTCTAAATAAATCACTGACAGTGTCACCAGAAATGCACCCCCAATCCATCACACCACCTCCTCCATGCTTCACGGTGGAAACCAATCATGCGGAGATCATCTGTTCACCTACTCGGTTGGAACCAAAAATCTCAGATTTGGACTCATCAGACCAAAGGACAGATTTCAGTGAAGCATTTTGGGCTGCAATCTGAGGTGCAGTTTGGATAATGAACTTATCCTCTACAGCAGCGGTAACTCTGGGTCTTCCTTTCCTGTGGCGGTCCTCATGAGACACAGTTTCATCATAGCGCTTGATGATTTTTGCAACTGCACGCGAATAAAGTTCTTTACATTTTCTGGATTGACTGACCTTCATGTCTTAAAGTAATGATGGACTGTCATTTCTCTTTGCTTATTTGAGCTGTTCTTGCCATAATATGGACTTGGTCTTTTACCAAATAGGGCTATCTTCTGTATACCACCCCTACCTTGTCACAACACAACTGATTGGCTCAAACACATTACGAAGGAAACAAATTCCACAAATTACTAATTACTTTTAACAAAGCACACCTGTTAATTGAAATGCATTCCAAATGACTACCTCATGAAGCTGGTTGAGAGAATGCCAAGAGTGTGCAAAGCTGTCATGCAAAAGGTGGCAAATCAAAATATATTTTGATTTGTTGAACTCTTTTTTTGGTCTAATTAATGAAAAAAGCATACAATCAAGAAGGACATTAACTCTGCATCTCTTCTAACTATTTTCTTTTTTCACAACTGCCACCAGTTTGGCACTAAAACATTTACAACAAAGACCTATTGACATAGAGAAATAAATAAGTGTGTAAAAAAAATTATAAAAAACACCAGTGGTATTCACTAATTCTCCATGCACTGTAATTTACTAATTGATGAGAGTTATTGATAAGAGCTAGGTAAATTATCAATCCTTTGGATAAGGGGATTGTAAATATAAATTATAAATATAAATTGTTTTAGATGTATATTACCTCATGATCTTTGGAGACAAATGTGAAACCAGTCATATGGCAGCAAACTGAAGCACATCAACATGACAGGTAGGCTGTGTGTGCCCCGTTCCCACACTGAAGTATATCAACATGACAGGTAGGCTGTGTGTGCCCCGTTCCCACACTGAAGCACATCAACATGACAGGTAGGCTGTGTGTGCCCCGTTCCCACACTGAAGTATATCAACATGACAGGTAGGCTGTGTGTGCCCCGTTCCCACACTGAAGTATATCAACATGACAGGTAGGCTGTGTGTGCCCCGTTCCCACACTGAAGTATATCAACATGACAGGTAGGCTGTGTGTGCCCCGTTCCCACACTGAAGTATATCAACATGACAGGTAGGCTGTGTGTGCCCCGTTCCCACACTGAAGTATATCAACATGACAGGTAGGCTGTGTGTGCCCCGTTCCCACACTGAAGTATATGAAATGCTGTGCTTACAGAATTTAAATTGTACGGCCTTATAACTTGCAGGGATAAATCTTGGAGACACAAGCCAAATGAGATGACAAGCCAAATCCGCGAAGAGTGACAGTTGGGCCAAATTGAACCTTTGTGCACCCTAGATGTTTAAATTTCAGCCCTATTGCTCAAAAGCAATAATAGATCATATTTAACATATTACAAGTTGTTCAATCGCCCACTTCATGGAATCGTCACGGAACGCAAACCAAGCCTGGCAGTTTAAACCTGGAGCCTGGCACACGACGACTGGACTGCTGTCATATCAGTTCCATGATCAGTTTTTTTTTTCACCTTTATTTAACCAGGTAGGCTAGTTGAGAACAAGTTCTCATTTGCAACTGCGACCTGGCCAAGATAAAGCATAGCAGTGTGAGCAGACAACAAAGAGTTACACATGGAGTAAACAATTAACAAGTCAATAACACAGTAGAAAACAAAGGGGGAGTCTATATACAATGTGTGCAAAAGGCATGAGGAGGTAGGCAAATAATTACAATTTTGCAGATTAACACTGGAGTGATGAATGATCAGATGGTCATGTACAGGTAGAGATATTGGTGTGCAAAAGAGCAGAAAAGTAAATAAATAAAAACAGTATGGGGATGTGGTAGGTGAAAAAGGGTGGGCTATTTACCAATAGACTATGTACAGCTGCAGCGATCGGTTAGCTGCTCAGATAGCTGATGTTTGATGTTGGTGAGGGAGATAAAAGTCTCCAACTTCAGCGATTTTTGCAATTCGTTCCAGTCACAGGCAGCAGAGTACTGGAACGAAAGGCGGCCAAATGAGGTGTTGGCTTTAGGGATGATCAGTGAGATACACCTGCTGGAGCGCGTGCTACGGATGGGTGTTGCCATCGTGACCAGTGAGCTGAGATAAGGCGGAGCTTTACCTAGCATGGACTTGTAGATGACCTGGAGCCAGTGGGTCTGGCGACGAATATGTAGCGAGGGCCAGCCGACTAGAGCATACAAGTCGCAGTGGTGGGTGGTATAAGGTGCTTTAGTGACAAAACGGATGGCACTGTGATAGACTGCATCCAGTTTGCTGAGTAGAGTGTTGGAAGCCATTTTGTAGATGACATCGCCGAAGTCGAGGATCGGTAGGATAGTCAGTTTTACTAGGGTAAGCTTGGCGGCGTGAGTGAAGGAGGCTTTGTTGCGGAATAGAAAGCCGACTCTTGATTTGATTTTCGATTGGAGATGTTTGATATGAGTCTGGAAGGAGAGTTTGCAGTCTAGCCAGACACCTAGGTACTTATAGACGTCCACATATTCTAGGTCGGAACCATCCAGGGTGGTGATGCTAGTCGGGCATGCGGGTGCAGGCAGCGACCGGTTGAAAAGCATGCATTTGGTTTTACTAGCGTTTAAGAGCAGTTGGAGGCCAAGGAAGGAGTGTTGTATGGCATTGAAGCTTGTTTGGAGGTTAGATAGCACAGTGTCCAATGACGGGCCGAAAGTATATAGAATGGTGTCGTCTGCGTAGAGGTGGATCAGGGAATCGCCCGCAGCAAGAGCAACATCATTGATATACACAGAGAAAAGAGTCGGCCCGAGAATTGAACCCTGTGGCACCCCCATAGAGACTGCCAGAGGACCGGACAGCATGCCCTCCGATTTGACACACTGAACTCTGTCTGCAAAGTAATTGGTGAACCAGGCAAGGCAGTCATCCGAAAAACCGAGGCTACTGAGTCTGCCGATAAGAATATGGTGATTGACAGAGTCGAAAGCCTTGGCAAGGTCGATGAAGACGGCTGCACAGTACTGTCTTTTATCGATGGCGGTTATGATATCGTTTAGTACCTTGAGTGTGGCTGAGGTGCACCCGTGACCGGCTCGGAAACCAGATTGCACAGCGGAGAAGGTACGGTGGGATTCGAGATGGTCAGTGACCTGTTTGTTGACTTGGCTTCGAAGACCTTAGATAGGCAGGGCAGGATGGATATAGGTCTGTAACAGTTTGGGTCCAGGGTGTCTCCCCCTTTGAAGAGGGGGATGACTGCGGCAGCTTTCCCATCCTTGGGGATCTCAGACGATATGAAAGAGAGGTTGAACAGGCTGGTAATAGGGGTTGCGACAATGGTGGCAGATAGTTTCAGAAATAGAGGGTCCAGATTGTCAAGCCCAGCTGATTTGTATGGGTCCAGGTTTTGCAGCTCTTTCAGAACATCTGCTATCTGGATTTGGGTAAAGGAGAACCTGGAGAGGATTGGGCGAGGAGCTGCGGGGGGGGGGGGGGGGCGGAGCTGTTGGCCGAGGTTGAAGTAGCCAGGCGGAAGGCATGGCCAGCCGTTGAGAAATGCTTATTGAAGTTTTCGATAATCATGGGTTTATCAGTGGTGACCGTGTTACCATCCTCAGTGCAGTGGGCAGCTGGGAGGAGGTGCTCTTGTTCTCCATGGACTTCACAGTGTCCCAGAACTTTTTGGAGTTGGAGCTACAGGATGCAAACTTCTGCCTGAAGAAGCTGGCCTTAGCTTTCCTGACTGACTGCGTGTATTGGTTCCGGACTTCCCTGAACAGATGCATATCACGGGGACTATTCGATGCTATTGCAGTCCGCCACAGGATGTTTTTGTACTGGTCGAGGGCAGTCAGGTCTGGGGTGAACCAAGGGCTGTATCTGTTCTTAGTTCTGCATTTTTTGAACGGAGCATGCTTATCTAAAATGGTGAGGAAGTTACTTTTAAAGAATGACCAGGCATCCTCAACTGACGGGATGAGATCAATGTCCTTCCAGGATACCCGGGCCAGGTCGATTAGAAAGGCCTGCTCACAGAAGTGTTTTAGGGAGCGTTTGACAGTGATGAGGGGTGGTCGTTTGACTGCGGCTCCATAGCGGATACAGGCAATGAGGCAGTGATCGCTGAGATCCTGGTTGAAGACAGCGGAGGTGTATTTGGAGGGCCAGTTGGTCAGGATGACGTCTATGAGGGTGCCCTTGTTTACAGAGTTAGGGTTGTACCTGGTGGGTTCCTTGATGATTTGTGTGAGGTTGAGGGCATCTAGCTTAGATTGTAGGACTGGCGGGGTGTTAAGCATATCCCAGTTTAGGTCACCTAACAGAACAAACTCTGAAGCTAGATGGGGGGCGATCAATTCACAAATGGTGTCCAGGGCACAGCTGGGAGCTGAGGGGGGTCGGTAGCAGGCGGCAACCGTGAGAGACTTATTTCTGGAGAGAGTAATTAAAAAAATTAGTAGTTCGAACTGTTTGGGTATGGACCTGGAAAATATGACATTACTTTGCAGGCTAACTCCTCCCCCTTTGGCAGTTCTAATTTATTTTATTTATTTTTATTTTACCTTTATTTAACCAGGTAGGCAAGTTGAGAACAAGTTCTCATTTACAATTGCGACCTGGCCAAGATAAAGCAAAGCAGTTCGACAGATACAATGACACAGAGTTACACATGGAGTAAAACAGACATACAGTCAATAATACAGTATAAACAAGTCTATATACAATGTGAGCAAATGAGGTGGGAAGGGAGGTAAAGGCAAAAAGGCCATGGTGGCAAAGTAAATAAAACACTGGAATGGTACTTTTGCAATGGAAGAATGTGCAAAATAGAAATAAAAATAATGGGGTGCAAAGGAGCAAAATAAATAAATAAATAAAATTAAATACAGTTGGGAAAGAGGTAGTTGTTTGGGCTAAATTATAGGTGGGCTATGTACAGGCGCAGTAATCTGTGAGCTGCTCTGACAGTTGGTGCTTAAAGCTAGGGAGGGAGATAAGTGTTTCCAGTCAGGCGGCAACGGTGAGAGACTTGTTTTTAGAGAGGTGGATTTTTAAAAGTAGAAGTTCAAATGGTTTGGGTACAGACCTGGATAGTAGGACAGAACTCTGCAGGCTATCTTTGCAGTAGATTGCAACACCGCCCCCTTTGGCAGTTCTATCTTGTCTGAAAATGTTGTAGTTTGGAATTAAAATTTCAGAATTTTTGGTGGTCTTCCTAAGCCAGGATTCAGACACAGCTAGAACATCCGGGTTGGCAGAGTGTGCTAAAGCAGTGAATAGAACAAACTTAGGGAGGAGGCTTCTAATGTTAACATGCATGAAACCAAGGCTATTACGGTTACAGAAGTCGTCAAAAGAGAGCGCCTGGGGAATAGGAGTGGAGCTAGGCACTGCAGGGCCTGGATTCACCTCTACATCGCCAGAGGAACATAGGAGGAGTAGAATAAGGGTACGGCTAAAAGCTATGAGAATTGGTCGTCTAGAACGTCTGGAACATAGAGTAAAAGGAGGTTTCTGGGGGCGATAAAATAGCATCAAGGTATAATGTACAGACAAATGTATGGTAGGATGTGAATACAGTGGAGGTAAACCTAGGTATTGAGTGATGAAGAGAGAGATATTGTCTCTAGAAACATCATTGAAACCAGGAGATGTCATTGCATGTGTGGGTGGTGGAACTAATAGGTTGGATAAGGTATAGTGAGCAGGACTAGAGGCTCTACAGTGAAATAAGCCAATAAACACTAACCAGAACAGCAATGGACAAGACATATTGACATTAAGGAGAGGCATGCTTAGTCAAGCGATCAAAAGGGTTCAGTGAGCGGAGAGGTTGGCCATCGGCAGCAAGGCCATCGGCAGCAAGCCAGCATAGGATGGAGGTCTGCTGTTAGCCACCTCTTGCGTTCCGTCAGTAGATCAGTGTGGTTCCGTGTGGTAGAGGGGACCAATCCAAATCACACAACAACAACAAAAACAAAAACAATAGATATAGCCATAGAGGCCCAAGAAGAAAACATAATAATAATAAAAATAAATCTTCTTGACGGAAGATGTTATAGTTGGGTATGGAAATCTCAGAATTTTTGGTGGCCTTTCTGAGCCAGGATTCAGACACAGCAAGGACATCAGGGTTAGCAGAGTGTGCTAAAGCAGTGAGTAAAACAAACTTAGGGAGGAGGCTTCTGATGTTGACTTGCATGAAACCAAGGCTTTTTCGATCACAGAAGTCAACAAATGAGGGTGCCTGGGGACATGCAGGGCCTGGGTTTACCTCCACATCACCCGCGGAACAGAGAAGGAGTAGTATGAGGGTGCGGCTAAAGGCTATCAAAACTGGTCGCCTAGAGCGTTGGGGACAGAGAATAAGAGGAGCAGGTTTCTGGGCATGGTAGAATATATTCAGGGCATAATGCGCAGACAGGGGTATGGTGGGGTGCGGGTACAGCGGAGGTAAGCCCAGGCACTGGGTGATGATGAGAGAGGTTGTTTCTCTGGACATGCTGGTAGTAATGGGTGAGGTCACCGCATGTGTGGGAGGTGGGACAAAGGAGTTATCAGGGGTATGAAGAGTGGAACTAGGGGCTCCATTATGAACTAAAACAATGATAACTAACCTGAACAACAGTATACAAGGCATATTGACATTTGAGAGAGACATACAGCGAGGCATACAGTAATCACAGGTGTTGAATTGGGAAAGCTAGCTAAAACAGTAGGTGAGACAACAGCTAATCAGCTAGCACAACAACAGCAGGTAAAGAGTCGATTTATAGGACCTTTGGTCAACCTCTACTGTTACACGCTTCTCCCCTTCCACTATTTAATGGATTGAACAACTGAATAGCAACTTTCAGGATTAATAATCAAACCGTTGTATTTTTTATCAAACAATATATTTAGTGTGTAAAGGCTCTCCTAAACGTTTTACATTTTTTTATGAAGAAGGTAGATTCCTAAAATATACAAGATCAGGTAATTTTACCAATTAGTGCTGAAACATATTTTGATGGCCATCGTTCATTGATCCTTAATATTCTGAACCAGTTCTCTCTATATATTATAGTGAGTCTGTCAACAAAATTCTAATAAAATGTACACCGTATTTAGTCTTACAAAACCCGACCCTAGGCAGTGACTACGGTCTGGTTTCAATGATTGACTCTTTTGGCATTGATGAATGAACTTCGCAGCTGCTTACTTCAATAAGGAGAGAAAAACAAATTCTGCGGACATCACGATTCAAACCAAAGTTTGTAGGAAAAACCTTTCCCGTAGTTTTAGTTAAAGGTAGTTGATGCATACTAGCCACTTACGAAATGCACTCATTAAAAATGGGGCGGCAGGTAGCCTAGTGGTTAGGGCGTTGGGCCAGTAAACAAAAGGTTTCTGGATCGAATCCCTGAGTCTCACACCCTGGCCATAGAGAGGTTTTTATTCTCTATTTTGGTTAGGTCAGGGTGTGACTAGGGTGGGCATTCTAGTTTCTTTATTTCTATTTCTTTGGGTTTGGCCGGGTGTTGTTCTCAGAGGCCGCTGTCTATCGTTGTCTCTGATTGAGAATTATACTTAGGCAGCTTTTTCCCACCTGTGTTTTGTGGGTAGTTGTTTTCTGTTTTGTGTTTACACCAGGCAGAACTGTTCCACTTTGTTATTTTGTTTCCGTGTTCAGTTTGAATAAATAATCATAAACACGTCCTCTTCTTCAGACGAGCGTTACACTGAGCTGACAAGGTAAAAATCTGTCGTTCTGAACAAGGCAGTTAACCCACTGTTCCCTGGTAGGCTGTCATTGTAAATAATAATTTGTTTTTAACTGACTTGCCAAGTTAAATAAATAAAACAAAAACAGTCTAAGGTAAGTCTGAATACCAAATACTGAGAAGCGCTTAAAATCAAAATGCGTAGAAAAGGCATACATTTCATAAGTCTGAATTGGGCCCCTAGTGATCCTGTGACTGATGGGTTAGGGTTGTCCTGTTGGCACAGTAAAGTGGACTCACTGTGGTCAGAACCTGCATAGTCATCTGCTGATGTCTGGATAGTTTGTGTTCTTCCTCCTGGACTATCAAAAAATGTGCCAAATACAACAGGTGTAGACTTTACATTGAAATGCTTACTTACTAGACCTTAACCAAGAATGCAGTTTTAAGAAAATAAAAAAAGTAAGAGATAAGAATAACAAATAATTAAAGAGCAGCAGTAAATAACAATAGCCGGGCTATATACAGGGGGTACCGGTGTCGAGGTAATTATGTACATGTAGGTGGAGTTATTAAAGTGTCTGTGCATAGATATTATAGAGTAGCAGCAGCGTGGCCATTTGATAAGCTGTTAATGAGTTTAATGGCTTGGGGGATAGAAGCTGTTTAGAAGCCTCTTGGACCTAGACTTGGCGCTCCGGTACCGCATGCCCGTGCGGTAGCAAAGAGAACAGTCCATGACTAGGGTGGCTGGAGTCTGACAATTGTTAGGGCCTTCCTCTGACACCGCCTGGTATAGAGGTCCTGGATGGCAGGAAGCTTGGCCCCAGTGATGTACGCACTACCTTCTGTAGTGCCTTGCGGTCGGAGGCTGAGCAGTTGCCATACCAGGCAGTGATGCAACCCATCAGGATGTTCTCGATGGTGCAGCTGTAAAACCTTTTCAAGATCTGAGGACCCATGCCAAATCTTTTCAGTCTCCTGGGGGTGAATAGGATTTGTCATGCCCTCTTCATGACTGTCTTGGTGTGCTTGGACCATGTTAGTTTGTTGGTGATGTGGACTCCAAGGAACTTGAAGCTCCTAACCTGCTCCACTACAGCCCCATCGATGAGAATGGAGGTATGCTCGGACCTCCTTTTCCTGTAGTCCACAATCATCTCCTTTGTCTTGATCACGCTGGGGGAGAGGTTGTTGTCCTTGCGCCACACGGTCAGGTCTCTGACCTCCCTATAGGCTGTCTCATCATTGTCCGTGATCAGGCCTACCACTGTTGTGTCATCAAACTTAATGACGGTGTTGGAGTTGTGCCTGGTCGTGCAGTCATGAGTGAACAGGGAGTACAGGACGGGACTGAGCACGCACCCCTGAGGGAACCCCATGTTGAGGATCAGTGTGGCGGATGTGTTGTTACCTACCCTTACCACCTGGGGGTGGCTCGTCAGAAAGTCCAGGATCCAGTTGCAGAGGGAGGTGTTTAGTCCCAGGGTCCTTAGCTTAGTGATGAGCTTTGAGGGCACTATGGTGTTGAACACTGAGCTGTAGTCAATGAACAGAATTCTCACATAGGTGTTCCTTTTGTCCAGGTGGAAAAGGGCAGTGTGGAGTGCAATAGAGATTGCATCTGTGAATCCGTTGGTGCAGTATGCAAATTGGAGTGGGTCTAGGGTTTCTGGGATAATGGTGTTGATGTGAGCCATGACCAGCCTTTCAAAGCATTTCATGGCTACAGACGTGAGTGCTATGGGCCGGTAGTCATTTAGCCAGGTTACCTTAGTGTTCTTTGGCACAGAGACTATAGTGGTCTGCTTGAAATACGTTGCTATTACAGACTCAGAAAGGGAGAGGTTGAAAATGTCAGTGAATACATTTGCCAGGTGGTCAGCGCATGCCCGGAGTACACGTCCTGGTAATCCGTCTGGCCAAGCGGCCTTGTGAATGTTGACCTGTTTAAAAGGTTTTACTCACATCGGCTGCGGAGAGCGTGAACACACAGTCGTCCAGAACAGCTGATTCTCTCATGCATGTTTCAATGTTATTTGCCTCAAAGCGAGCATAGAAGTTATTTAGCTTGTCTGGTAGTCTTGTATCACTGGGCAGCTCTCGGCTGTGCTTCCCTTTGTAGTCTGTAATAGTTTGCAAGCCCTGCCACATTAAACAAGCGTCAGCCGGTGTAGTACGATTTGATTTAAGTCCTGTATTGACGCTTGCCTGTTTGATGGTTCGTCGGAGGGCATAGTTGGATTTCAAATAAGCTTCCGGGTTAGAGCCGCTCCTTGAAAGCGGCAGCTCTACCTTTTAGCTCAGTGCGAATGTTGCCTGTAATTCATGGCTTCTAGTTGGGGTATGCATGTACAGTAACTGTGGAGACATCATCAATGCACTTATTGATAAAGCCAGTGACTGATGTGGTGTACTCCTCAATACCATCGGAAGAATCCCGGAACATATTCCAGTCTGTGCTAGCAAAACAGTCCTGCAGTTTAGCATCTGCTTCATCTGACCACAACTTCTATAGGCCGAGTCACTGGTGCTTCCTTTGCTTTGCTTGTAAGCAGGAATCAGGGGGATAGAGTTATGGTCAGATTTACCAAATGGAGGGAGAGCTTTCTATGCGTCTCTGTGTGTGGAGTAAAGGTGGTCTAGAATTGTTTTCCCCTCTGGTTGCACATTTAACTTGCTGATAGAAATGAGGTAAAACTGATTTAAGTTTCCCTGCAAACCACCAGAAGCACCGCCTCTGGATGAGCGTTTTTCTATGGCAGAATACGGCTCATTGAGTGCCAGCCTCGGTCTGTGGTGGTATGTAGACCGCTACGAAAAATACATAAACTCTCTAGGTAGATAGTGTGGTCTACAGCTTATCATGAGATACTCTACCTCAGGCGAGCAAAACCTTGAGACTTCCTGAGATATCGTGCACCAGCTATTGTTTACAAATATACATAGGCCCCCGCCCAGTGTCTTACCAGAGGCTGCTGTTCTGTCCCGCCGATAGTGTATAACCAGCCAGCTGTATGTTCTTAAAAGACGTTGTTCACCCAAGACTCGGTGAAACATAAGATATTACAATGTTTAATGTCCCGTTGGTAGGATATACGTGCTTTCAGATTGTCCCATTTACTTTCCATCGATTTGAACGTTATCTAGCAGAATGGAAGGCAGGGGCAGATTAGCCACTAGTCGCCTGATCCTCACAAGGCATCCTGATCTCTTTCCGCAAAACCTATGTTTCCTTTTCCAGCAAATCACGGATCTGGGCCTGGTGTTTATATATCCCTCGTGTCCGACTCAGTGAAGAAGAAAGAACTCTCGAACCAATTCGAGGTGAGTAATATTCTGATGTCCAGAAGCTATTTTCGGTCATTAGAGACGGTAGCAGCAACATTATGTACAAAATAAGTTACGAACAACGCAAAAAAACAAACAACATCACATGGTTGGTTAAGCACCGATAAGACGGCAGCCCTCCCCTCCGACGCCATCTTGAAGAAACGGGCCCCTATTGAGGAAGCATTTGGTACTTGGTGAAACTGCTACGTCTATTTGAGATATTACAACAAAGAAGTTCCTTCAAACAACGAAAATCATTGCACGCAAGATAGAACACCAGCATATGTACAGCAATATTTTTTTTTACCACACTGCCGGATGCTGATCTCCTCTGTTTCATCAACAAAACAAATACAATAACAAAGGTGCTGGGCCGAACAGTGCGCTGTTTCGACTTATGGAGTTTTCAGCTTTAAAGCTGATTGTTTTCAGGTGCAGAGCCTGTGGTCGAGTGGTAACACTACAGGCATAGACACTTAGGCAGCCCAATTCTGATCCCCCCCCCATCCATCAGAATTAGGCTGCCTTTGGAAACACAGCCATATAGGTTACATTCCCCTGCATCAACCAATGGTTGGGTGCCATGCCATCGACTGGCATTGGGCACTAGATTGCATATGTGGTTAGATGTTACGTAAAATACCTAACCTGGCATAGTAAGATCTGGCATGCGTCAGCAACACCTGGGCAGAGGAACGCGCCCATACACTCCTCTGCCCATAGACTTGGGTTTAATTCCTCACTCCAACCCTTCAAACTGTTTCTCCCATGTACCCGTCTCCCCTTCTGTAATTTCATAACTGTCTCAATAAAGTAGCAAGATACCTCCTCAAAACAGGTTGTTTTCTAATCAAAACATGGATTAACTGAGATTTCCCTATTTTAGACAATATCTCTTTAGCCTGGGTACCGGTCTGTTTCTGCTGTCTTTCCACTTCTTGATTTGGGCAGGACAAGGATTATAGGAAGTGGAATGTTACCTTGAAACAGGTTCTGGATTTCAGGGTACCCACTACGCATTTACCGTCAGGCTGTGTCTTTTTGACGTCGGTATAAGGCGTATTTTATCGATGTCTGGAAAATACGTGTATTAAACATCCGGAAAATAGGCTTTCGAACCTTTCATTCAGTCACTGAAATGCATGTGATGTCAACATCGGGAAAGGATGTCTAAAAGACGTCTTCTCAGCGTAATTTTGCTGACTGGGTAATATCTCCTCTACCAGTCATGACCCAGAACAACATGTCCATCATCCATCAATACATCAACAGCAGGCCTGCGCCCACAGCTATTGTACACAATACACCGTCTGTGGCACACAATGGAGGGTGACGTTAAATGAAGAAAGAGAGCGCAACCAAGCTGCCATGTCAAATGAATACCCGCTAAATCCATGAAAAACACAGCACATTAACATCAGCTGCTTTCAATCAATGGGTCACTGTGTGGGATATAGACAGTAAAAACAAAACTACATCATTCCTTGGGAAAGGTAGTCAGGAAAGAGGATTTAAATTGTAAGAGGATTTTTAAGATTAAATATTAAACGTGAATTTAAGCAATTTGCTGTGAGAAGTCGATATTATGTTACTATTCTATCAAACTTAAAACTTGTAAGTTCATTCCATTAACAAATTTGAGAAACATTGACAGGTCCTAACCATAGACACATAATTGGTCCCAACCAGCCCATTCACACTAACTCGGTAGCCCCAGCTAGTGGCCACAGCATAGCACTACATCATCAGACAGACAGGAGTCATCCTCACCTTAAGCTGCAGTTCCACCGCCTGACTACTATGCTGCTTCTTGCGCCGGCCAAGAGCTTCATCCAGCTTCAACTCCAGCTCCTCCCTCATATTCTCCAGATGTTCATATTCCTTCTTCTCCTCATCCATCTTAATCTTCAGCTCCTCATACACCCTCTCCGCCTCCTCTTTTTTAGTCTTCAGTTCCTCATACTCCTCCTCCACCTCCTCGGTCTTATCCATCAGCAGCTCCAGAACCTTCTCCTCCTCTTCTCTCTGCTTCTTCAGCTCCTCGTAGTCCTCGTACTCCTCTGCCTTCTTCGTAACATTCAGCAGCTCATCGTATTTCTCCTGCAGCCCCTGCAGTTGACGCCGCACATCGTTCAGCTTGTCCTTGGTCTCGGACTGCTGGAGGCGTCTGCATGAAAGAGAGACACATCATCACCATCTGACAACAGATTTCACTTTCCTTTCCACTTTCAAATGAATTAACTGGAATAGCATCTACTATCAGCCAACACAAATCTGAGATTATACTGGGTTTGGTTTTGGGCTAAGTTCTAGAGACAAAGTTAAGGTGGGACCTTTCATGGGTCTTGACCTGGTCCAGGAGCAGTAGTTCTGTCTGGAGACAGACGGTGTGCATCTGAGGGGCGGCTATCCCTTCTCCCTGAAACACACAACACAGGACAGGCAGTAAAGTGACAGGCAATGTTTGAAAGACAAAACCTACTGCATGACCACTTCAATTATTTTTGAAGCAACAGATATTTCTATAAAGATGGTGATATCAATAGCTGATTTGTTGTAGTTTGATGGGGTCTCATCTCCATACTGCGTTTGGTTGTACCTTAGCCAAATTAAGCTGCAGTGCTTCTGGGTGGATCTTAGCCGCGTTGTCAGAGTGCTTCATTTTCTCCACCTAGGGAACAACAGTATGAGCACATTACATACAGTAACTATCTTGACCTTCACCCCCCTCACACATTGTAGCCAAAATGACTGCATCTTGTCCATGATCCATTTCTTTATGACAATTTAAGGAGGGGGGGGGGATAACTGAATCCAGGAATGGCAGATTACCGTCTCTAGGAGGGTCTTTCTCTCTGCGTCCATGGTGCGCACCCTTGTCCTGAGGGCTCTGATCTCCTGGTCCAGACGATCATTCAGCTCCGTGGCCTTACGCAACTCCACCACGTCTATAGGAGGGACAAAGGGATATTTTACCCTCCAAACTATGGGTGTCACTGTCTCCACACCAGTTAGTCAGTCAGTCATACTTCTGGAAAAGCCTAAAGCGATACAGTGCAGTTCCTTTGACATTCTGAAAGGCTGTTCTCTGAAAATGCTCCACAAAGGATTATTATATATATATTTTTTTACAGTAATCCAAAATGTAAAGTAAATATCTTCTTACCACATTTCTTGAGCTTTTCCACTTCCTGTCTGAGCTGTTCTACCTCCTCCTGGGCTCCCTGCAGCTCTGGCTCTGGGTAAAGCACACATATACTTATTCAAGACCGACGTCTGAGAAATACATAAAACACACAACTGGCACACAAAAAATGCACACATTAATAGAGTTGCTCTTTTATTTTTTATTTTAGTTTATTTAGGGAATATTTTTCTTAACTGCATTGTTGGTTAAGGGCTTGTAAGTAAGCATTTCACGTCAAGGTCTACACCTGTTGTATTTGGCGCATGTGACAAATAACATTTGATTTGAATAGTAACTAGTACCCTCACTTAGCAGAGAAACGGGCTGTGTGAAATCTGGCCTCACCATAGGCACTCTGGGTCATGCGGGCTGACTCTAGCTCATCGGTCAGACGTCGGATCTCTCTGTGGGCCATGGCCAAGCGGCGTGATGCCTCCTCCAGGTCTCTCTCTAGACGGGCCCACTCCCGCTCCACACTGAGCCCTGACCCCGGCCTGAGCTCAACCTGGGGAGGGGAAGAGAGCAGACCACAACACTGAGCACGGAGAGGAATCTATCATCGCTGTCTACAGGAGTACTATTGATTTGACGAATCATTCTCTGCAGGAAAAGGTGGAGTCATTTGAAAGATCACTGTTGTGAGGCCTTAGCTGTTTCTCATGCCGAGAAGGTTAAAACAGAATAAACAGAAATATTCGATTAAAAAAAATAAAAAAATTGGTCAGGAAATCACACGTGCAGTACATGCATTTGGTTCAGACAAGATACCATTGACACTGAGGGGTGTAGACTCCAAATTACCCATTACATCCACACACCCAGAAACATGGAACAATGTTGACTAGAAAGAGTTAGCGTTTTCGTCATGAATCTTGTTCTGGAGGCAGCTCGTCAGAGTGGTCACCCTAACTTTAACCACACTGCTAACCATAATGCCTAACCGTAACTTTAAATCAAGACCAAAAAGCATATTTTTGTTTTGATGAATTTTTTCAATATAGTCGATCTGGCAGAAATCGTACAGTTCTTCCTCCAGGACAAGACTCATCCCAATAAACGTCAAGCTGCAAAGAGAACAGGAAAGAGATACAGCAATTAGAGGGCATGCACAAGGGGTCCCATCACCATGCTGAAGAGTTTCAACATAAAATAGAGCATCTTATTCAGGCTTGGCTAAGTGTTAACGGGGATGCAGTATTATCTAAATGGACATACTGAGGCCAAAGCCTGTTTGCTCTGAGTTGCCTTGTGGAGTCCAAAGAGCCTCTTCCATGGGCTCTGGCCAAGTGAGGGTGCCCCCTTGTGGAAAGACAGTGGAATGAATGAACAGTTTAGTCACAGACAGGGGTCTGGATCATCTTCTCTCTCCATGGTCTTACCAGCGGAGCTGCACCACGTCCACTGTCTATGACACCCTGATTTAGCAAATTCACTATAACAACATGAACCAACTATAGTATCTCCATGTAACTATATATCTTCATGTATCATTTGTGACAGTTACTAAACCACTGGAACAAACTGAACAAGAAAATAAATGTGACTTCTAAAGTACTTTGGTTAGCCCTAATCCTCTCATCTAAACTCAGTATAATCTTAGACTGAGAGAAAGCATGAGACAGCGAGTTGGTCTCACCTGGTCCATGCTCTCTTTGGTGCACTGAGTCTGGGACTGTGTCTCCTGCTGGCTAGCAGAGGGGGTGCCTGCCTGGGCATCGGGGACTTGCGGGGCCTGGGGTTCATCAGGTCTCTCCAGCAGGGAGGCCCTCTCCACCAGCAGGTAGGCCACCTGTTCACTGTGGCTGCTGGGAATCACTTCTGCCAGGCCCTCCTGGTACAACATCTCAGCCACCTCATTCATCTGGGCATCTGCACACACACACACTTTATTTTCTTCCTTACTGTGTAAGTGCAATACCTACAACACTTCACTTAAAAGGGGACTATTACACATTGGTAAGGACACTAATGACACTGATATGACAGGGAATGGGATACACATTTGAATCCGACACACAAATAACCATATGTGTGTTTAGATTGTATTTGTATAGACTTCATGAATCATTAGAAAAAGAAAAGGATGTATGAAATCAAATTAGAACGTATAATTGAAAGAGAGAAGTGTGATGACATGATCGTTCAATAATTACATTTGATGTGGAATACACATACCAAAAAAAGACAGTTGAGATTTTTTTTTTAAAGCAACATGGTTATTCATTCCAAAGGTTAATTTTTTTTCCATAGGGTTACATTTGTCACATCTTATCTGGGTTCTATGTCCCACCTTGCTGGAGTGTCAGGCGTTGCAGCTGGGCCCTGAGGACCTCATTCTCCTGCTCGTACTCCTGAGCCAGGGCATCCCTCTTCTCTGATAGGCTACGGATGTGCTCCAGGTACCTCTGCACCTGAGATAGACACATATCATCAGCTCAGGCCCTGAGCTTTGGCTGAAGCCAGATGAGTGCGTTCCTGTACCCACAACATGTTGCCAATCAGAGAAAAGGTATTGAGATGAATGTATGTGCAGCCTGTACAGTACAGTGTAGCATCACAGACAAAACTCTGGGTAATGGCTCACCTCGGCCATCTCGGCAGAGTGGCGTGCTCGTAGGCTGTCCAGGTCATGGGTCACGGCAACGAGGCGACCCTCGCTGTGCTGGAACAGCCTCCATAGGAAACCCAGCTGCTCCTTCACCGAGGCCCCGGGGGCCATGCCCTCCTCCTGCAGACAGAGGACCACATGCTCCAGCTCCTCCTGGGGTTAACATGACAGAGAGACAACCACAGAGATCAGACACTGATAGGCACCTTCCATTGAATGGAATGTCTCAATGCTGTTTCTTGCAATTGTACGATGATTGACTATCAGCTGGAAAGCAAATAGCTGCTATGAAGATGGCCAAAGACAAGGCAAAAACAAAGTGAAACTCTGAGAGACCACATTCTCCCTGCTTCTCCTCCTGGGCTAGAACATCCTTCTGCTCTGACAGGCTGGGGATCTGCTCTGGGTACTGGGCAACGGGCTGCACCTGAGAGACACTTATCAACAGCGTCTCAATGTTTCAAGGCCGGCTTCAGGCAACGTGACCCTGTGTTGAGAGAGATTAGTGCACTCTCTGAGACTAATTTGATTTAATTGAAGGAGAAAATGCTGAACTTGTCAGATCACCTGCCTTGCCAGGCAGATTCTTACCTATAAACGTTTTAATATGAAGCCTGTCAAATGCACTTTGATGAAGAGGCATGGACTGTATCTCTGACACATACAGTTGAAGTCGGAAGTTTACATAAACCTTAGCCAAACACATTTAAACTAAGTTTTTCACAATTCCTGACATTTAATGAGAGTAGAAAGTCCTCGCCTTAGGTCAGTTAGGATCACCACTTTATTTGAAGAATGTGAAATGTCAGAATAATACTAGTGATTTATTTCAGCCTTTATTTCTTTCATCACGTTCCCAGTGGGTCAGAAGTTAACATACACTCAATTAATATTTAGTAGCATTGCCTTTAAATTGTTTAACTTGGGCCAAACGTTTCAGGTAGCCTTCCACAAACTTCCCACAATAGGTTGGGTGAATTTTGGCCCATTCCTCTTGACAGAATAGGTGTAACTGAGTCAGGTTTGTAGGCCTCCTTGCTCGCACATGCTTTTTCAGTTCTGCCTACAAATGTTCTATAGGATTGAGGTCAGGGCTTTTGTGATGGTGTTGACTTTGTTATCCTTATGCCATTTTGCCACAACTTTGGAAGTATGCTTGGGGTCATTGCCCATTTGGAAGACCCATTTGCGACCAGGCTTTAGCTTCCTGACTGACGTCTTGAGATGTTGCTTCAATACATCCACATAATTTTCCTACCTCATGATGCCATCTATTTTGTGAAGTGCACCAGTCCCTCCTGCAACAAAGCACCCCCACAACATGATGCTGCCACCCCCGTGCTTCACTGTTGGGATGGTTTTTGTCGGCTTGCAAGTCTCCCCCTTTTTCCTCCAAACATAACGATGGTCATCATGGCCAAACAGTTCTATTTTTGTTTCATCAGACCAGAGGACTTTGTCCCCATGGGCAGTTTCAAACCATATGGCTGTTTTGGAGCAGTGGCTTCATCCTTGCTGAGCAGCCTTTCAGGTTATGTCGATATAGGGCTCATTTTACTGTGGATATAGATACTTTTGTACCTTTTTCCTCCAGCATCTTCACAAGGTCCTTTGCTGTTGTTCTGGGATTGATTTGCACTTTTTGCACCAACGTACGTTCACCTCTAGGAGACAGACCGCATCTCCTTTCTGAGCGGTATGACCGCTGCGTGGTCCCATGGTGTTTATACCTGCGTACTATTGTTTGTACAGATGAACATGGTAACTTCAGACATTTGGAAATTTCTCCCACGAATGAACCAGACTTGTGGAGGTGTACCATTTTTTTTCATGAGGTCTTGGCTGATTTCTATTGATGATATCAAGCAAAGAGGCACTGAGTTTGAAGGTAGGCCTTGAAATACATCCACAGGTATGCCTCCAATTGACTGAAATGATGTCAATTAGCCTATTAGAAGCTTCCAAAGCCATGACATCATTTTTGGAGTCTTCCAATAGGTTTCAGGGTACAGTCAACTTGGTGTATTTAAACTTCTGACCCACTGGAATTGTGATACAGTGAATTATAAGTGAAATAATATGTCTGTAAACAAAATACTTATGTCATGCACAAAGTAGATGTCCTAACCAAACTATAGTTTGTTAGCAAGAAATGTGTGGAGTGGTTGAAAAACTAGTTTGAAACTTCTGACTTCAACTATAATTTATTCATGTTTTTTTCCACATCTCATGCACTGCACTGTTCAGTATGAAAAACATATAGTAGACTTTCTCAGAGGGGTTGGGTTAAATGCAGAAGACACACTTAGGTTGACTGCATTCAGTTGTGCAACTGACTAGGTATCACCTTTTCCTTCCTCTGTGGATGACTATACTGTTGAGACTATGGATCCACATGACTTTGGGAAACAACTGTTGCTTATTAGCGTCAGCTGCAGTTGGGATAGTCAGGAGAGGTTTGCCTGAAATGTGCAGCTGTTTAAATGCCCACCAGACCTTCCCAACTATTTTAAGAGCCATTTTTGGAAAGGAATCTTACATTTATAATTTACTATGAGAAAAATGCCCAAGGTAAATCCTGTTAAATCAAGTCTGCGGTTAATGACAGTTGATTATAGTCATCATTGTAGTTTTGCCAGAGAAAGTCTGTCACTGTCATGGAGGGTTTGTAGCCTAGATACTGTACTCATTATAAACTTATTTTGACGGGTTGTCCGAAAAGTTGAATGGTAAATGTTGATCAACAGTTGCAAATAGGCTAGTATAAAGTCGTCAACATCAAATGGTAAAACTATGAAAGAAAGAGGGACTTACCTCACTCTGCTCCGTATCTTCCATGATAGGCGAGACAACTCGAAACAACTGGAAGAGTACTATTATTTAGGCGTTTAATCCCCAAAAAGACATAGAAGTGATTTGCTTCTCCCCCCCAAAAATGGCTGGAACGAACTCGCTTTCTAAAGTGGAACACATTATCCTTATGCGACGCAACAATGTTGCATTCCATTCCAGAGCCACGGATCGCGTAATAAGGCATTGAGCAGTTCACGGGTTTTTAGTTCGGACATGGCTGAATACAAAAGGCGTTAGCAGACTTACTGTAGAAACACTCATCCAGCGAGACGCATGGACGACGACTCCCAAGCCAGCACTATTTCCAAACAAGGATACGTTTTTTTACAAGGCATTCTCTGACCCTTCTCTTTATAAACCTTATTTCAAAACATGATACATTTATCTATTGTATTGTTAATTTTACGTGTCATGATGATGAGTTATTTTTCGTCTGTCTCGGTATGCCACGGATCAGTGCACAGTTGGTCTCACTCCCTTCCCATCATAGGCTACCGTTATTTTTGACTGGGTGGATTGTTTCGGAGTCGTGAACGCGCACCGGGATACCAGCGCACCATTCGCTTCTATTTTCTGGCTACAGAATAGGAAACATCGAGAAAAAATACATATACCCACGCCACCATGGCCTATGAATCTGTTTAGAATATGTACGTTTTTGTAGCCAACTCTCCCAATCATAGGCTTTAACATTCCTCATGTTAGTTGAATATTTTTTATACACAGACCTACTACTTAATTAGGAAATCATCTTTATTTTGTATCGAAATAATACGGTGAATGTAACTGAATGACCGTAAGATTGTGAACTTTGCATCAACCCTTCTCTATGACAGCAGAAACACTAGAGGGCGCACATATAATGCACAACATATATGCAACAAAAGACCAAGCTGAAATTCTGATCAAGATAGGGTCGTCATTATATAAATTATAACATAGAGCTAGTGGTCAGGATATAGTAGGATAGACAGTAGGATAAAAGTACCAAGCCTAACCACAGACCTAACTTAACCCTAGATTCATGCCTACATCCCACTTCAACCATAACTTAACCCTAGCTTCATGCCTACATCCCACTTCAACCCTAACTTAACCCTAGCTTCATGCCTACATCCCACTTCAACCATACCTTAACCCTAGCTTCATGCCTACATCCCACTTCAACCCTAACTTAACCATAGCTTCATGCCTACATCCCACTTCAACCCTAACTTAACCCTAGCTTCATGCCTACATCCCACTTCAACCCTAACTTAACCCTAGCTTCATGCCTACATCCCACTTCAACCCTAACTTAACCCTAGCTTCATGCCTACACCCCACTTCAACCCTAACTTAACCCTAGCTTCATGCCTACACCCAACTTCAACCCTAACTTAAACCTAGCTTCATGCCTACACCCCACTTCAACCCTAACTTAACCATAGCTTCATGCCTACATCCCAGTCCCTACCTAACCCTAGCTTCATGTCTACATCCCCCTTCAACCATACCTTAACCCTAGCTTCATGCCTACATCCCAGTTCAACCCCAACCCTAGCTTTATGCCTACACCAGAGTTCAACCATAACCCTAGCTTCATGCCTAGACCCCACTTTAACCCTAACTTAACCATAGCTTCATGCCTACATCCCAGTTCAACCCTAACCCTAGCTTCATGCCTACACCCCACTTCAACCCTAACTTAATCGTAGCTTCATGCCTACACCCCAGTTCACCCTAACTTCATGCCTACACCCCACTTTCATGCCTACATCCCAGTTCAACCCTAACCCTAGCTTCATGCCTACACTCCACTTCAACCCTACCTTAACCCTAGCTTCATGCCTACACCCCACTTCAACCCTAACTTAACCCTAGCGTCATGCCTACACCCCACTTCAACCCTAACTTAATCGTAGCTTCATGCGTACACCCCAGTTCAACCCTAACTTAACCCTAGATTCATGCCTACATCCCACTTCAACCCTAACTTAACCCTAGATTCATGCCTACATCCCACTTCAACCCTAACTTAACCCTAGCTTCATGCCTACATCCCACTTCAACCCTAACTTAACCATAGCTTCATGCCTACATCCCACTTCAACCTTAACTTAACCCTAGCTTCATGCCTACATCCCACTTCAACCCTAACCCTACTTCATGCCTACATCCCACTTCAACACTAACTTAATCGTAGCTTCATGCCTACAACCCAGTTCAACCCTAACCCTAGTATCAGCCTAATATTGGCATAACCATTATGTTCAACCGTGGCTCAAACCTTAACCTAACCCCTCCAAATAGGGCTCCCCCACCTCTGAATTCCCAATTTAAAGGTGCTAAACCTAGAATTTAGCAGAATTTTTACATTGTCCACTTGACCCAATTTCCACTAGATAACACAGCCACAAGCAGCTTTCCCATTTTGACAACAGATGCAGCTCTGTTGGGAGACATCAATAAGTGAATATCACAGCCAATCACATCACTGGAGGGTTAGTAATACTGTGAAACACTATCATTCCACTATTACTGCAGCTATATTATGGACATTTTCAACAAACAAAAAAAACCTGTATGCAACCATAGACCAAGCTGCAATTCAGATCAAAATAGGGGGTCATTATATTCAAAAATAAACATCAGTGTTCAGTTTAATGGAATTGAATTACATAGAATTTTATCAAGGCACTTCATGGAAAAATGTACATTTGTTAATTTGGTGTCTTTTTAGATTGTTCTATTTTATTGTATGTTTGTTGTCAAATATTGCCTTTACATTCAAATAAAGCAGATTTCGTGAAAATCTTTTTGTTTGTCTTATTGTGTTAACTTTTAGCCTACTTGTTTAGGTTTCTTGTGTGGTCTCAGTTTTCCCACTCACTAGGAATCAAAAGTGGTCTCTAATGAGAAGTAATTTCCTCCCATTGACTGAATCCAGCCTGGCAACAGTAGCCAACTGTACTGTACTAGAGACAGACTAACCCCGAATGGGTTATACAGTACATCTCCCATATTCCCACACAGTTGCCCATATATCAAAGCAATGGATCACTTTAAACTGGTAGTCTACTCAACTATAGTGTGACTTTGGATACAACTTGACAAAACAAATACATGAGGTAAATTGCTCCTGACAAATGCAATAATAATGTATGTTGCTAAGACAGTTAAGATTCTTCTGTCTCTATAAACTGACACTGAACACATACATTACATCTTTCTACTCTTACAATTTGCTGTAGGGTTATGGAACAGGTCGAAAGCAAAGTATTAATTATTCCCCATTGTATGTATACCATGCCAACATACGAATGTAATGTTTACAATATGTAGCTTTTCATGTGATTGACTCGGTTCATGACTGTGGGTGGGTCCAGTGCAGTTGGTAGTCAGTAGTCATTTTTAGTCAGTTGGTCCAGACTGTAGACTTTGGGGGAGGGCAGAGGAAATGGAAGTTTAAAACTCCCCCTGTATCCCACTCTGCATTCCAACCCCTGTCTTTCTCTAAATTTTGGAGACCGAGTGTGGGAGAAGACGAAGAGTAGAGGGGGAGGAGATTGGCATCTGTGAGAAAAGCCCGATTGCAGCAGAAGACAGGGCTACTGAGGATTACAGAACCAGCCACTTGGCCCCAGGAACTGAAATTTGCAATCTAAGGTAAGTCGCAATATCAAGGCTTTGAACTTGACTTGACAGTCTTGATAAATCTTTGGTTATAGTGATATCTATTGTGTTTTTGCTTTGATTTAACAGTGACACAAATATACTATATACCAACATCATTATGTGTGTTTTGAAATAGATACTTTTAAAATGGTTATTCTCAATCTAGAGTATAATGTTATCAGAGTCAATGTACTTTGTTTTCACGCCACAGTTCTCTTTCAGCCACTCACTCAGCGTAACATACTATGGGGAGTCAATGTCAATGACCGATCATATTCACCTGATGAAAATCACGCCCAACAGGCCAATGGATGCTGAGCCTGCCCTCGGAAGCCTTCCTGGTTATAATACCAGGCTCGCATTAATTTCCTCAATTCTTCGCTCTTCAGCTCACCTAAAGGGAGAAAGGGTCACACAATCTACAAACTTTTCAAGGACACAAAGATTACGATTTTCGGCTTCAACTTAGGTGTCTGTTATTGGGGAGAGAGTACTGGCACCCCTAAATGTTACGAGTTTTGGGTGTTGGTATCGGTTTTTGTGTTTGATAAACGTCAACCTCTTTCTGTTCTTTCTACTCTGTTTGTTCAGCTAATGCTTCCTTGCTTGGGTAGGATTTGTGTTGGCTAAAAACCCACTTCTTCCTGCTCTGCTTGTTCAGCTAATGCTTCCTTGCTTGGGTAGGATTTGTGTTGGCTAAAAACCCACTTCTTCCTGCTCTGCTTGTTCAGCTAATGCTTCCTTGCTTGGGTAGGATTTGTGTTGGCTAAAAACCCACTTCTTTCTGCTCTGCTTGTTCAGCTAATGCTTCCTTGCTTGGGTAGGATTTGTGTTGGCTAAAAACCCACTTCTTCCTGCTCTGCTTGTTCAGCTAATGCTTCCTTGCTTGGGTAGGATTTGTGTTGGCTAAAAACCCGCTACATTCTGTTCTGCTTGTGTAGCCAGTACTTCCTTGCTTGAGTTCAAAAAGGCTAACCAGCTGAGTTTTAACCTCCGACCGTACCCTAGGGCATACTCACAAGTGTTGTCCTGTTTGCCTGGGGTGGAAACACGCTCAGTAGGCTTTTGGCTCAGACCAGTGAAGGGTCTTCCGATGAAACCAGTGAAGGTCTTCTGATGAAGCAACCTCAGGAATGGGGTTGTCTGTGGCCGAAAAAGAGCAGCAGCGGTGGTAGGAGTTCATTCCGGTTTCTCTGGCAGTGTTCAGAGTCTAGATTCTGGGGATGATATACTATCCCTGGTTGGCTCAAGGGCAGCTCTGGGACAGCCTAAAGGTATTGGGAGAAGGTATTTACCTCCTGTCACTTCAGCGCGGTGAAGCGTCACTTACCCCTGTATAAAGATTTTCGCGGATGAGCTAAAGGCAACCTGGGATTCCCCTCATTCAGCCAGGCTGGTGCCACCAGGTTATGGCGAGTTCGTGATTGTAGAGGGTATGAAGAAGGTGGGGCACTTTGCTGTCTGATGGATGGAAAGCTGGTGAGAAACTGAGCTCCAGATGCTAACAACGGGGCTAATCCTAGCAGGGTGCTTCCGAATAAACCGTGCCGGCAGATCAGATAGACAAAGTGTACCAGGGTGAGGGGTGTGCCGGCCCGGTCATTGAATGTGGTCACAATGCTGCAGATGTATCATATCGATTTGCTGCAGGAGCTGAATGTGAGTGTGGAGTTGGGGAAGCCAGTTTCAGAGCTTCTCAACAAAATCCGTGCTACGGCTGATTTTGTGCTGCGTCTGTCCCACTGTACTATCCTAGTTGGGGGGAAAGTATGGTAGCAGCAGCGGTGGTGGCTCAGCGCCACCTCTGGTTGACATTGTCCTGGATTCCTGAGAGGGACAGGCGTATGTATTTTGATGAACCAGTTTCACCAAAAGGTTGTTTAGCTTGGCTATGGAGTCCTAACAGGCCCCTTTCAGGGAGAAACAAAAACAGGACGCAGCTCTACGGGTCTTTTTCCAATGAAGATCCTTCACCGGGGCACCTCGGCAGTTCCCGAGGCGTGATGGGAAGGGTCTAGGCCAGAGGCAGGATGCATTTACGGCGACAACAGTGCTCCCAAGTGGCTTGGTCAATGGGGGCAAGTTACTTGTTGCCAAAGTCCCCTAACCCGGTGTGAGCCGGGTATCAGAACGGCAGTACCATGAAAGCACATTGTTTCTACCCAAGATTCCTCGGTGTTCAGGGGTATTGAGAGTGTGGTATCGTCCAGGTGTGTGCATTCCTCACATTCAGACACACGGTTGTGGTGGATATGAAAACAAGCATGACAAAAAAAAACATTTTATCCCAGTCATTCAGGAGATAATGTTTGGGAAACTGGCAGTGTGATCTGTCCAGTGGCTGGCATGCACAGTTTCATTGGTTAATGAAGACGGCGACGAGGGGGTACTGTCTGCAGTTCTCTGTGCATTCTCCTCCTTTTCGTGGCATCATTATGTCAATGGTCCCCGAGGTCCTAGCGTCTATCTTGAGAGAGATTTCCTCTCTCCTTCAAAAGCAGGCTATTCGGGTGGTCCCTATGTCTGAAGTACAGAGCGGTTACTTCTTAGTTCCCAAGAGAGATCGAACATTGTGTCCCATCCTGGACTTCTGTGTTTTAAACAAGCACCTCAAGGTTTGCAAGTTCAAAAGGCTCACACTCCTCCGGCTATTGTTGTCTGTGCGTCCCATCGATTGGTACAAATCCGTAAATCTGAAAGATGCGTATTTTCATGTGGCTAAACATCCTCCTCACAGAAAGTTTCTGAGGTTTCATTTCGAGGGTGTGGCCTATGAGTTTCTGGTCCTGCCTTTCGGGCTCTCCCTATCACCCGCACCTTTTCTGTGGTGGTGGAGCCGGCTTTGGCACCGGTGTGGTGCCAGGGCTATGAGTATTGGCCTATCTGGGTGATTGGCTGGTCGTAGCGGTGTCGAGGGAACCGGAGGAGCTCCACACATTGGTTTCCCATATTCAGTTTCTGGGGTTCATAGTGAATCACAAGAAAAGTTGTTTGACGCCGGCTCAGCGCATTCAGTTTCTGGGTCTCGTTCTGGACTCGGTTCTGAATCATGCGTTTTTGTCCCAACAGAGGAGGGTCGCATACCGGCTCTGTCTGGCAAGGTTTCAGCTAGAGCACTGTGCCTTTTCGCTTGTGCCTGCGGATATTGGGTCTGATGACCTCTATGATAGCTCTGGTGTCTCTGGGACTTCTGTTGATGTGTCTGTTTCAGTGTTGGGTTCAAGGTATCCCCGTGGTGCCTAAGGGACCCGTGACTGCTGTTGCAGGGGATTCTCATGGGCCAGGTAATGTTCAGCAGGGTGATCACGACAGATGCGTCCTTACTAGGATGGGGAGCGCTGTGTGTGGGCTACTCGGAAAGATGGATTTGGTCAACAGCGCAAAGAGCGCAGCATATCAATTACCTAGAGCTTCGGACTGTTTTGCTAGCACTTCATATTGTGTATATGCATAGAAATGAAACCTAATATAACTCAAACGGAAAGCATTTGCATTTTTGCGCAGTCCAGGCAGTGCTGAAAAAAAATTGTCATTTTAATCCATAGAGACGTGAAGGAGAAGCTCGTCGGATGTTGATCTCTTCTCGGCTGGGTCCTCATTTGGGACCTAAGTTCCATGTTGTTAAGAGACTCTTTCTCTTTCTCTAGCAGGCCAAACTATCCCTCTCAGCACTGCCTGGACTGCGCAAAAATGCAAATGCTTTCCGTTTGAGTTATATTAGGTTTTATTTTCATCAATATGAAGTGCTAGCATCATTCCCTTAGTTACCGCTTACATGCAAGTTCTGACTGAAAACTGGTGTAAGCAGACCACTATCTCAAATCTACTGCTGATAATCTGAATAATCGTTCCAAATCTTGGCAAGTAGTTGTAAGTCTGACATCCTAGAGGTGTGCCTCAAGGATCAATTTTAGGTCCACTGTTGTTAAGTATCTACATCAACAACATTGGGAGACATTGAGACAGCTGATGTACATTTTTATGTGGATGACACTGTTCTCTATTCAAGCGACAGTAGTTTGACTTTGGCTTAAAAACGAACTCAAATGGCTTTTAACATCATTCAACAGAATCTGTACGATTTGAAGCTTGTTCTGAATTGCTCTAAAACAAAATACATGTTATTTTTCCAATACTAAACACTCTGAAAATCATGTCATTACTACCTTGAAAAGGAAGTCTACAGAGCAAGTAAAGACAAATATCTAGGAGTTTGGGCGGATGAGAAGCTGAGCTTCACTAATCATGTTGAGGGCCTGGTAAAGAAGATCAAATTGAGAATCGTTTTTTTCCAGGCTTGTTTTACTTTGGAGGCCAGATAAGAACTGCTACGGTGTACATTCCTGTCTATCTTCGACTACCGTGATGGTATTTATATGCAGACCTCAAGCACTACCCTGAAGGCACTTGATTCCATGTATCATGCAGCTCTTAGGTTTATTACCGACCAAAAGAGTTTGACACGCCACTGTGATCTCTATAGTGCTGTCAGCTGGTCTTCGCTGACTTTATGTCGGCTTTAACATTGGTATGCTATGATCAATAAGGCCATTTTTGGAAGACTGTCACTTGATCCCTGTTCTTATTTGACACGGTCAGAAAATAAATACCAGTTACAGTCTCACTCCTACTTACTTCTAACGGTCCCTAAAATCAGAACAGATCATTGCAAAAAAAAGTGTTTTAACTACTCAGCTCGGTGGTCTTGGAATTCTCTCCAGAACAGCTTGAAACCCCAGGATCTTCTTACTGAGGAATGTGATTGTCATTCGGACTTGGTGCGGTGGTACATTGGATTGACTAGTTCATCTATGGCGCTTGCATGTCTCTGTCATTTAAATGTATTTGTGTCTTCCTAAAACAAAAAACAAAAAATGATGGTGTGCCTATGTCTGTAAGTTGTTACAGTTGGTCTGATATTTGTCCGTGGTAGTCCTTTATTAGTGGACGGCGGGTCGCAACAATAACCGTCATTTCTGTCATACTGCATGAGGAGTTATTGTACACCTGTCTATTAAATGGATGTATGCTTTTGCATACTATTTGGGTGAAGATAGCACTTTAGCGTGCCTTTCCAGTGTATTAATCCAGTAAGCATTTAGTAGTTAGTCAAGCCTAACGTGGCGCCGCGGCATGTTACTTCGGTAATTGTGTTGTGTCCCACCCTTTCCGATGTCTTTATGGGATTCAGTGAGATTCCATCCATTCAGTTATTAGTAATGGTGTAGTCATTCATGTGTTATTGCCAACTAGTGGTGCTTTAGTTTAAGCCTTTCATGTGTAATAACCTGTTATAGTGATGTCATATAGTTTATATTTGTTATGCAATGTCATTGTATAATAGTTGTATATCATTCCTGATTTTGATGGCACTTTAGTTATCTGCTTCCTCCTATAGGAAAACCACGCATACACACACATCCACACACGGCTTCACACCCAAGTGTGCCTTGTGTCAAGCCGTAGCTCTGTATATGCTGTGCTGCCTTCATACGGTGCTGTTACATACGGTCTATCTTGAAGTAAACTGCAAGTTTCACTGTGTCTTCCCATCAGTGCATCCTGACCGAGGCCCAGATGCAAGCACGCCCATACCAAACCAGCAACCTAAGAATAATACACCTTTAGTGAAGCCTGGACCTGGTCTGATCATCCACGGCGCCACGCCTAACCTTATCCTAGTTGTTGTAGCACAGCAGAGTATTCACAGTATTCACAGTATGCACAGTATGCACAGTATTCACATGGGAAAGAAAACGACCTTCAGCCTCTTATTGAGGGAGCTGCCAAGACAACACTCCTCTCCACCCAGTCCCTTCCTTTCCAGCCAGGCCAGATGGGACACAACTCCAGACGAGTGGGAGACCTTCAGAGAGTACAGGTTCGTCCCAGACTCCCATCTGAGCCACGAGAGCAGAGGGACAGTCTCACTCAGCTACGTGAGCAACAAGAAGAGACCTCATACCCCAGTCCATAGCTAGACTCTCTCTCACTAAGCCAGCCTCTACAGAGCCCTCATCCTGAGGCATCCCTGCCTCCTCCAGCAGCAGCTGAGTTGTCTCAGTCCCGGCACTCACCACACCTGTCTGAAGGCTATTCATCCACTAGTGGTCCAGCTAAGAGACATACTGTACCTACCTATCAGCTCCCAGACATTTCCAGTGTGGAGAACCAGCCCGCTGACGGTGCCAGGGTGTATCTACCTGTCCCTGCCACTGGTTCTCATTTTGCCCTCAGCATCGGTATCCATCCTGTTCCTGACAAGGTGTTCCAGTCTGCCACCGTTAGCCAACAGTAGCCTGCAGCCAGCTGCTGTTCCAGAGTGGCCACCCTCTCCAGCTACAGAGCAACAGTCAGCAGTCAGCCATCGTGGAGCTCTAGACCACCAGTATCTCTTCCACCAGCTGTAGCACTGGGATCCTCAGCCCCTGTCCCCGTATCTCTTCCACCAGCTGTAGCCCAGGGATCCTCAGCCCCTGTCCCAGTATCTCTTCCACCAGCTGTAGCCGAGGGGCCACCACCTGTCTCTAAGCTAAGAGTCATCCCTGTTCCAGTTAGGGGGGCTTCAGAAGCCAACAACAAGCCCCCACCTGCTCCTGATGAGGAGCCCAGCTCATCTCCAGCCACGGTCCCTCCCATGTTGCTAGGACTACAGTACTACAGTAAGTCTTACAGGTCCCCTTACAGATTGTATATCACCATAGTATGTCATACCGAGTGACCAACTGAAAGGGAACGTACAGTTTTGAATATAACTACTGTTCCCTAAAGGAGGGAGCGAGGTATAACATATTTTGGCCCCGCGCCGTCAGGGGGTTTGGGCTTGCTGAAGAGCGGTACTGAATTGAGGAAATACATGCGAGCATCTGTATTATAGCCAGGAAGGCGGGGCTTCCGAGGGCAGTCTCGGCATCAATTGGCCCATTGGGAGTGATTTCAGTTTTCTTCAGGTGAATATGATTGGTCGTTGACTCCCCATAGTATTTTTTTGCCTCATTCCCTCCTTCAGGGAACAGTAGCTATATTCATAACTGTACATTCTCCCTCCTACCATGTTAATTCCTCAGGTTTGCTCCTCTTCGTACTAGGTAAGTACTACATAAACAGTACAGTTTACCTCAGCAGTGAAAAAGCATTACCAACCCGATAAAGAATGTGACGAGACACATACCTTTTAGAATAGTCATTACCAATCTAATGGAAACAAATCTCCCTCTCACTATTTAACGCAGGGGAACATGTATGTGTTGTATTTGAATTTAGAAAGGAGAAGAACAGTACACCCACACACAGTCTGCTCTATTCTGGAACTGAATGTCTGAACCTAGTCCTCCATTGGCATTCATCCCATAAACAGGCGCTGTCAGAATGGGCCAGCTTGAATGGGCAAGCTAGAGGAGACTGCGAAATGAACTCCTCTCAAGAAATTCTCTTATTCCAGCCATTTGTTGTTGAATGGTGATGTATATTAGATTATTTACAGTATGAGGATGGGGATGGGATATAACCTTGTCCTGCATTGCTTCTAGACATCTGTATATATGTGCACAGGCTCACAGGAAAGGCATACGTCTACAGTTGAGGTCGGAAGTTTACATACACTTAGTTTGGAGTCATTTAAACTCCATACATTTCTTGTTAACAAACTATAGTTTTGGCAAGTCGGTTAGGACATCTACTTTGTGTATGACACAAGTAATTTTTCCAACAATTGTTAACAGACATATTATTTCACTTACAATTCACTGTATCACAATTCCAGTGGGTCAGAAGTTTACATACACTAAGTTGACTGTGCGTGTAAACAGCTTGGAAAATACCAGAAAATGATGTCATGACTTTAGAAGTTTCTGATAGGCTAATTGACATAATTTGAGTCAATTGGAGATGTACCTGTGGATTTATTTCAAGGCCTACCTTCAAACTCAGTGCCCCTGTGCTTGACATCATAGGAAAGTCAAACGAAATCAGGCAAGACCTCAGAAAAAAAATTTGTAGACCTCCACAAATCTGATTCATCCTTGGGAACAATTTCCAAACGCCTGAAATTACCACGTTCATCTGTACTAACAATAGTACGCAAGTATAAACACCATGGGATCACGCAGCCGTCATACCGCTCAGGAAGGAGACGTGTTCTGTCTCCTAGAGATGAACGTACTTTGGTGTGAAAAGTGCAAAACAATCTCAGAACAACAGCAAAGGACCTTGTTAAGATGCTGGAGGAAACAGGTACAAAAGTATCTACATCCACAGTAAAATGAGGCCAATATCGACATAACCTGAAAGGCCACTCAGCAAGGAAGAAGCCACTGCTCCAAAACCGCCATAAAAAAGACAGACTACGGTTTGTAACTGCACATGGGGACAAAGATCGTACTTTTTGGAGAAATGTCCTCTGGTCTGATGAAACAAAAAATAGAACTGTTTGGCCATAATGATCATTGTTATGTTTGGAGGACAAAGGGGGAGGCTTGCAAGCCAAAGAACACCATCCCAACCGTGAAGCACGGGGGTGGCAGCATCATGTTGTGGGGGTGCTTTGCTGCAGGAGGGACTAGTGCACTTCACAAAATAGATGGCATCATGAGGTAGGAAAATTATGTGGCTATATTGAAGCAACATCTCAAGACATCAGTCAGGAAGTTAAAGCCTGGTCGCAAATGGGTCTTCCAAATGGACAATGACCCCAAGCATACTTCCAAAGTTGTGGCAAAATGGCTTAAGGCCAACAAAGTGTGAGCAAGGAGATCTACTAACCTAGTTATACCAGCTCTGTCAGGAGGAATGGGCCAGAATTCACCCAACTTATTGTGGGAAGCTTGTGGAAGGCTACCCGAAACGTTTGACCAAAGTTAAACAATTTAAAGGCAATGCTACCAAATACTAATTGAGTGTATGTAAACTTCTGATCCACTGGGAATGTGATGAAAGAAATAAAAGCTGGAATAAATCATTCTCTCTACTGCTATTATGACATTTCACATTCTTCAAATAAAGTGGTGATCCTAACTGACCTAAGACCAGGAATTTTTACTAGAATTAAATGTCAGGAAAAACCAAGTCTAAATATATTTGTCTAAGGTGTATGTAAACTTCCGATTTCAACTGTACATGTTTCTAGTCTGATTGAAATGATAATAGTAATAATAGTAGCAGCAGACAGGGGTTTCAGACAAGTGACGGGACATTTACTTACTAAACCTACAGCATGTTGGAGCTCTGCTATGTTCTTCAAACGCAGTTCAGGCTCTCTAGATTCCCCTGACTTATTCCCCTGACTAAGATGCCTGTGGTGGGTTGATAGATAGGCAGAGAGAGATAATCACTGCAGGCATATGTTGAGGAGCATGATGAAAGTGAACATGTTTCCCCCTGAGAGAGCGATAGAGAGAGAGAGCGATAGAGAGCGAGAGAGAGAGCGAGAGTATTTCAGGCAACTATCTCAAGACTATGTCTATGTCCAGGACCCCTGGGTGTGGCCTCAGTGGAAGCTCCCAGCAGCAGCCATCATGGTTCTCCTGCTCATGTCTGTGACTGTGCTGCATCTGCTCACTCTGGCCATGCTGTTCATCGCTACCATGGAGAAGGTGAGACACTCTCCACTGTTAGCCAATCTCAACAACTAACAAAGTTAGTGTGAGAGAGGTAGAACAATTATTGTTATCAATCAATAATAACAAACCTCCTGGCATTGACAACTTAGATGGAAAGCTACTGAGGATGGTAGCTTACTCTATGGCCACTCCTATCTGTCATATCTTTAATCAGAGTCTAGAGGGAGTTGCACCACTGCACCATTCGGGGGGCTCACGAATGGTGCAGCAGTCTAAGGCACTGCATCTCAGTGCTAGAGGCATCACTACAGACCCTGGTTTGAATCCATGCTGTATCACAACCGACCGTGATTGGGAGTCCCATGATTGGGAGTCCCATGATTGGGAGTCCCATGATTGGGAGTCCCATGATTGGGAGTCCCATGATTGGGAGTCCCATGATTGGGAGTCCCATGATTGGGAGTCCCATGATTGGGAGTCCCATGATTGGGAGTCCCATTGTGCGGTGCACAATTGACCCAGCGTCGTCCAGGTTTAGCCTATGTAGACCATCATTGTAAATAAGAATTTGTTCTTAACTGACTTGCCTAGTTAAATAAAGGTTAAATAAAAATAATAATATATAAAAAATTGTTCTCAGGCATGGAGGGAAGCCAAAGGAATTCTGCTACCCAAGAGTGGTAAAACAACCTTTACTGGTTCTAACAGCAGACGTTTCTGCCAGCTCTTAGCAAACTATTGTAAAAATTGTGTTTGCCCAAATACAATGCTTTTTCTCTGACACACACACTAACCCCACCAGACATGCCACCACGGGTCTTTCACATTCCCTAAATCCAGAACAAATTCAAGAAAGTGTACATAATTTTATGGAGACATTATTGCATGGAACTCCTTTCCATCTCATATTGCTTAAATGAACAGCAACCCTTTTTTGAAACAGATAAAGCAACACCTAACGACTCTCCCTTATTTGACCTAGTTATGTTGTGTGTATGTATTGACATATAGGCCATGTGTGCCATTTTTACATGTATGTAGTTCTGTCTTTGAGCTGTTCTTGTCTACTAATGTTCTGTAATATGTCATGTTTCATGTTTTGCGTGAACCCCAGGAAGCGTAGCTGCTACTTTCGCAACAGCTAATGGGGATCCTAATAAAATACCAAAATACCAAATCCGACTCTGCAGCACTCCCTTTTCCTGGCATATGTTGCTGATATGAGTATCAAAGGCTGAAGAGAGCAACCACAACAATGTTGAATATCAACCTACGGATAGTACTATGGTGCTTAAGATAAACCTACCGTGACCTTATATAACATGCAGGAATGTGATTTATGGATATCCAATCACATCGAAAGCTCTGAAGGAATCCAACAGTGGGACGTAGCCAACCCACTTTTATGATATGGGCAGATTGCCTGCTGAACTAAACCTTTCTTCCATTGTGTGTCTCGCTCTAGTCCTGGTGGGTCTGGACCGATGCTGAGATCACAGACCTCTGGTATAACTGCATTCATGACAACGCAACGGGAAACTGGCTGTGTGCTGCCTCCAATGAAAATGGTAAATAAAATAGGACGTTTTATCCAGGCTACGTGTGGTCTTTAGGATCTAGTCTACATGTGAATGAGGATGTCACTTTATGTCACCGCTTCCCATCGTTATTCTGTGTAATTATGCCTTTGAGTGATCATGTGCATGATGTTTCTGTTTTTGTGTTTCAATGTAGTCTTTATATTCAATGTGTTGTCCCAATGACATGGAGTCTTATGGCTCATCTCTTGTTCCTCCAGACTGGTTGCAGGCTGTCCAAGCCCTGATGGTCTTCTCTGTGGTCTTCTCCTCTATCTCCTTCCTGGTCTTCCTGGGTCAGCTCTTCACCTTGTCTAAAGTCGGGCTCTTCTATTTCACAGGCCTTTGTCAGGTCTTCGCAGGTACTGTACTGGACCAGAACTTACCAGTTTATGGCAGCCAGTTATTTTGTGTGTGTACTTACTGTATATTATTTTAGAGGGTTTGTCATTAACCTAGATAAGTTGCTTCCTCATTCTCTGTTAATTGTGGTTATTGATTCACACACGTTTATTCTCGGTAGATCATTTACCCTCCCTCTCCCCTGTCTGCTTTGCTCCTCCAGGTTTCACATCATTTGCCGCCTCGCTCATCTTCACGTTCCACCGTAAGGAAATCCTGGAGGACTCTAGAGACCTAAGCATGGGTCACTTTGGCTACTGCTTCATCCTGGCTTGGTCCTGTGTACCCCTCCTGCTCTTCAGTGGAGTTCTGTATGTCCACCTGCGCAAGAGGCAGTGAGCCAAGACAGACGTGAGGTCAATCAGCAGCATCATTCAATATTACTTGGTACTGTTATCCTGTTATCACTCGACTGTGGTGAACAACAACAGAGACGCAATGTGTGATGAAAGAGAGGTCTTTATTTTCTCTGTAATAGATTTCCAATGGGATTTACATACACTACATGACCAAAAGTATGTGGACACCTGCTCATCGAACACCTCATTCCAAAATCATGGGCATTAATATGGAGTTGGTCCCCCCCTTTGCTGCAATAACAGCATCAACTCTTCTGGGAAGCATTTCCACTATATGTTGGAACATTGCTGGAGGGACTTGCTTACATTCAGCCACAAGAGCATTAGTGAGATCCGGCACTGATGTTGGGCAATTATGCTTTGCTCACAGTCAGCATTCCAATTCATCCCACAGGAGTTAGATGGGGGCTCTGTGCAGGCCAGTCAAGTTCTTCCACACTGATCTCGACAAAGCATTTCTGTATGGACCTTGCTTTGTGCACGGGGTCATTGTCATGCTGAAACAGGAAAGGGCCTTCCCCAATCTGTAGCCACAAAGTTGGAAGCACAGAATCGTCTAGAACATCATTGTATGCTGTTGTGTTAAGATTTCCCTTCACTGGAACTAAGGGGCCAAGCCCAAACCATGAAAAACAGCCCCAGACTATTATTCCTCATCCACCAAACTTTACAGTTGGTACTATGCATTGGGGCAGGTAGTGTTCTCCTGGCATCCACCAAACCCAGAGTCTTCCATCGGACTGCCAGATGGTAAAGAGGGATTCATCACTCCAGAGAATGCGTTTCCACTGCTACAGAGTAGTCCAATGGCGGAAAGCTTTACACCACTCCAGCAGACGCTTGGCATTGAGCATGGTGATTTTAGGCTTGTGTGCGGCTGCTCGGCCAGGGAAACCAATTTCATGAAGATCCAGATGAACAGTTCTTGTGCTGACGTTGCTTCCAGAAGCAGTTTGGAACTCGGTAGTGAGTGTTGCAACTGAGGACAGAATTTTTATGCGCTACGCCCTTCAGCACTCGGCGGTCCCGTTCTGTCAGCTTGTGTGGCCTACCACTTCGCGGCTGAGCCGTTGTTGCTCCTAGACATTCCACTTCACAATGACAGCACTTACAGTTGACCGGGGTAGCTCTAGCATTTGACAAACTGACTTGTTGGAAAGTTAGCATCCTATGACCGTGCCACAAGCGCTGTCAGTAAGGCCGTTCTTCTGCCAATGTTTGTCTATGGAGATTGCATGGCGGTGTGCTAAATTTGATACACCTGTCAGCAGCGGGTGTGGCTGAAATAGCCATACCCACTAATTTGAATGGGTGTCCACATACTTCTCTCTATATATAGTGTATGTATTGTGTGCATACTATTACTGTATCTGTGAAATACACTTTTTCTCATTTAATCTATCAATTGAGTAATTTCATTTTATAGAACAATTTTTGACTGCAGGCAATATTGCTGCAGCTTGGGTTAATTCTGTCGTTTCTGTGATGAATTATTTGATTGCATAAAATCTTCCTCATGATCAGTAAGAAAAAACAAGTTGTGGAGTTAATGGCTCTTGTGTGTTTAATTCCTCTGTGAAAGCTTCTTTAAATTCCTACCACATGCCCATTGTGAAGAACTCCAGTATGCCGTACTATAATAACCTCTGTAGGGTGTGCCACTATGTCCTTTGAGCTTCAGAGACACTCCTGTGAAGGGGCATTCATAGGTAGCTACCACACTCACACCACAACATTACTATCTTACTCAAAAAAACTAAAAAAAACTTTATGGTCAAATAACATCATTAGCTGACTGTTCCACTTTGTAGAAACCCGTATCTCGTGACATCATTCTGAGCATGGATGGTGGAAATTCAATGAGAGTCAATAGAAGGTGTGGGAAGAGAGGGCTGCCCCCAGCGAGGCTTCCCCAGGCAGTCAGTGGGACTCCAGTCCTGCTCCTGTGGCTAGCAGACCTGCCCTTCTGGCTGGACCGGTCTCAGGAGTCAACTATGAAGTGAATGAAAAGGTTTTCTTTCATCACCACATAATAGATAACACAAGGGAAGAAATATTACATACACTCTCTGTAGGGAGTCACCTAAAAACTGCTTTATTTTGGAAGATAGCCACACAGAATCCACAAGTTGGAACACAAGTTGACATGAGGATTTGAAAGTTGTCCGCTGTGCACTTCAGGGTAAGATGTGGCGATTCTCTTGAGGAAACAGGGTCGTGTCCCGATCGTGGCTGCGATAGACCGAAAGGATCTGTCAGCAGAGCAGATCGCTTGGAGCAGAGAGAGAGGCAATGTGAGCAGAGAGAGAGGCAACGTGAGCAGAGAGAGAGGAGGAAGGTGAGAGTGAGGGAGGAGTTGTACGAGAGGGGGAGGAGGAAGAAAAGAGAATCTGTTATAAGTTGGAGGTAATGAGTCCTCATATTTTAGGACATGAAGTGTGAGTGTGAAGGGTGAGTTGTCTTTTTCTATCGCCACTATCATTATTTCATCGTTTTTAGTGGTTATGATCTCTTTAGTGATTATATATCATAACTCACTCAGAGCTATTTGTTCCTTTCGTCAACAAGGACTTGTGAAAGGCTGGGAACTTTTTTTGCCTGTGTTTTCAAGATTGTTCCCTTGAAGATATATCTGTGTCCTTACCTTATTTAACTGATTCTGGACAATGCTTTCAATGAGATCTAATGCGAGAATCAAGATTCATTGGTGACTGCGATTCTCTCAGAGGAAACAGAGGTAGTGAAAAGGAGACTTCTACCGCACACAATTTTCCAGTAACAAATAGCATATCATCACCAGCTAGTGTAATTGGTGTCATGATTTTGGCTGGACCTGTGCTGCCCTAGTAGTGCTTGTAGGTGGGGTGTACCCCCCCCCCCCCCCCCCCCCTGCAGAGTTCAAAAGACAACCCTCATTCCCAAAGACCGAGGAGGCTACATACTGTTCGGCCATGTCAAACTCCCAGGAACAGAGTCTGAATAAGGATGTGATATTTCTGCCGATGTCTGAGTCCAGCCCGGAGTACCTTCACTGCGAGAGGGAGCGCTATGCGCTAGAACGCCTGCTGAGTGCGGGCCCTGAGGCCTTCTACACCACGCTGAGTGCAGAGCACCTCGTCCCCTTCCTCTCCCCAGAGGAGGTGAACCAGATCAGTGGCAGGGTCAAGGACTACCATAGCAGCTATGAGGAGTTGGAGGGGGCTGAGGAGGGTGGCAACTCAGGTGTGCAAGACTTCTCCGCCAAGTACTTCCCCACCCACTCAGACATCCCTGCACCGTGCCTGGAGCTGGGCTGGCCTGAGGGGGTCACCTGGGTGGGAATGGGACGCGCCATGGTCTACACCAGCCCACCTGCAGATGAACAACCTCCTGTCAGAGAGATCATCAGAAGACTACTGCAGGGAGCTAGCAAGGTATGTCTGAGTGATTGAAGATGATATACTTTTAAGGCACAAAAATATAATCAGGCCTACATGCACTTGGCACATCAGTAAGAATATTGGATTGTATGACGATTATTTGTAGCGGATGGCTGAGTTCATCGCTACTGCTTTAATGGGACCTAAAGGTGCTGTCAAGCCGGATCCAGAAATGGCTTTTCTTTGCTGGGTCAGTGTTGTTGATGGTGCCTCTTCAGTATGTTGTGTTAGGGTTTGCGACCTGGTCAGGGAGGAATATCCACTCTGTCACATATTAATATTCCTCTGACAGAGTGTCTGCTGTACAGGTTGTTGCCATGGTGACAGACAGACTGACAGATAGCACTGTGATTGGGGATCTACGCACTATCGCTTCACGGGGAGTCCCTGTTTACATTGTCCTGAACCAGAGATCCAGCCAGGAGAACCTCCCCCCTCACAGGCTGAGGCATCCGGTGAGTAACTACACCATATAAGGACTACAGACTCTGACTCCTGATGTCATTCATACCACTTAGCCAATCCCACATACCTTGTTAATTCACACAGTACCAAAACAACAGCTCAACATTTTAATAATCTTTGTCACAGTGCATCAGGTTTCATAAAAGCAGTATGAACTTTATGAGAGGGGAGTCATTAACCTGACATCTGGCTCTTGAGAAGCTGATGCACACCCAGGCTGACTAGTCTCTGGTAACTCCTTTTTTTTGGCATTTGTGGAATGTATCTGGGTGAAGCAACACAACTGAACAGGTTGTTCTGCATTTACTGTGTCAGTCTGTGCATCTCTTGGTGTGGCTAAGGTCACGTCTGTGGTAATGATATACAAGACAAAGGATATTATGGTGGACTACAGGAAAAGGAGGACCGAGCACACCTCCATTCTCATCGATGGGGCTGTAGTGGAGCAGGTTGAGAGCTTCAAGTTCCTTGGTGTCCACATCCCCAACAAACTAACATGGTCCAAGCACACCAAGACAGTCGTGAAGAGGGCACAACAAAACCTATTCCCCCTCAGGAGACTGAAAAGATTTGGCATGGGTCCTCAGATCCTCAAAAGGCTTTATAGCTGCACCATCGAGAGCATCCTGACGGGTTGCATCACCGCCTGGTATGGCAACTGCTCTGCCTCCGACCGCAAGGCACTACAGAAGGTAGTGCGTACGGCCTAGTACGTCACCGGGGCCAAGCTTCCTGCCATCCATGACCTCTATACGAGACGGTGTCAGAGGAAGGCCCTAAATATTGTCAAAGACTCCAGCCAGCCGAGTCATAGACTGTTCTCTCTGCTACCGCATGGCAAGCAGTACTGGAGCAAAAAGTCTAGGTCCAAGACGCTTCTCAAAAGGTTCTACACATTACCTCAATTACCTCGACTAACCGGTGCCCCCACACATTGACTCTGTACCGGTACCCCCTGTAGCCTCGCTATTGTTATTTTACTGCTGCTCTTGAATTATTTTTTACATTTATTTCTTACTTTTTTCAGGTATTTTTCTTAAAACTGCATTGTTGGTTAAGGGCTTGTAAGTAAGCATTTCACTGTAAGGTCTACACTTGTTGTATTCGGCGTATGTGACAAATAACATTTGATTTGATGTATACTGTATATTCTGGCAGTATTTAAGTAAATTCAAAGTCTATGTTTGAATCGACAGGGTTGAAATAAAGTTGATTACCTTTTATTCTGCACTTCACAGAATATACAGGTTCGTGTTCTTGGAGGAAAGACCTTCTGTTCGCGGGAGGGAAAGATAGTGATGGGGGAATTGAAGGACAACTTCCTCCTGGTGGATTTGGAGACCGTGGTTAATGGCAGTTACAGGTAAAGCAGCTAGGTGGTCTCCACAGGTTATAACTTATTACATACTCAGTTACCCTCTGACATCAAATAACAGCTTGTTATTGTGTTCACTAGCTTCACATGGTCAGACGCCCACCTGCACCGGCAGCTGGTGACGGTGCTGAGTGGCCCGGTAGTGGAAGCCTTCGACCGAGAGTTCCGGATCCTCTTTGCAGCCTCACTTCCAGTTCCAGACACATGGAAGAACCCCAAGGCCCCAATAGATGAGCCCCATCACCACTCAGTGCTCCTGGACCTCAACAACCGGCCCATGTATTTCCCCATGGAGCCTATCAACAGCCCCCCTGCTCCCCCACCTGCAGACTACACCCTGGATTGGGAGGCCCTGGGCGTCATCCACAGAGGAAGTCCTGTCTATCAACACGGTGAACCCATGGACATGAATGTGAACATGGAGGAACCATTGCAACATTTTACAGCAGTGAACAAAAAGCCACCTTTTGGGGAGGAGTTTTGTCCGAAGGAAGTTGATCACCTCACAACTACGCATGCATACGAGGGGAGGTATGTGTGATGAAACCAGAGGGATTGCCACAATGTGATTTCCATACCTGTTTTTATGCCACAGAAGGCCAGATTTCCTAACCATTTGAAACCAGTGAAAGGTTTTTGATCCGCACGTGTACGGCTCTAAAGTGTACAAAAAAGTCAATTTCGTGCACTCAGGTTTGATCGTTTACCTTTCATTCCCTTCTAAACATGTGTCAACAGGTGCAAACATGGCCCTTGTGTCAACGCAGGCCCATATTGTTGTGAGCTTCGGGGTGTAGAAACCTTAGAACATATGAAGCCAGTCATAGAACGCACGTCATGTGTGATTGTGTGTACTGTGAGCCACTGTCTTGATTGTATTTGCTCTCTGTGTCACCTTTATCTGTAATAGTTCTATCTTGTGGGGACAGTAGCAGTTTCTGTATGATCGGTGCTCAGCTCATTTTGTTCTTTTCACGTTACAGAATATGGGCCAACAATGTCAATTCGGAGAGCGAAATTCAGCTGGATAATCAAACGACTTTTAAGTGAGTCCATTTTTGGGAAGTATGAGACTCATACGTGCTCGGTTTGCAATGTTGTGGCATATCCTTAAGAAGAGAATGAGTTTTATTTAGAATAACTCTCCACAATACTTTGAGTAGCAATGTTATAACACCTGTCTGGTTTCGGATGATTTTGCAGCGGAGATTTACCCTCTCAGGAAGAGAACCAGCCGTCCGCTGAAACAGAAACCCAACACAGGTGTGTAACGCTGTGATAATTGTGACTATAATTGTGAATTAACTTTCAGAACTCCAATTAATTAAATGGATACATTACCATAGTAAACCTAGCCATACTTTGTCAGTAAATAGTACTAAAATGTAATTATTCTCTTGAAGGGTCCAACTCAAAACATATGGCATACACCTCTCCAAACAGAGGAGCTCTGAAGTTGATGAGAAAGAGTCTGTGGGGCCCAGTGAAAACAAAATGGAGACAGGCTCACGAGAAGAAGCTGTGGGCTTTCCCTCCAGAGAGAGAAGAGATCGTCCAACTAGAAGGGAAGATGTTATGGCAGAGGAGTTAGACACAGAGGCAACTGAATCTAGAGTCAACTCTGGTGCTGATAGCCCCTCTATATCTAGGGTGAGCCTCTGGTTTATAAATATACACACAGTCCCACTGCTACTGATTCATCCTGTATGGAAATACGAATCTGTCTCAGTAAAATAAAATAAAATACTGTTAGATGTTAAAGGACAGAGTATGGACAGTGAAGGTTTGCCTTTCTCTTATGCAGAGACCTCTGATATTGAAGGTGCCTCAAAGTGAAAGTTTCAGCTCTTTGAGGGACATCATGAGGAGGCTGCAGCCTCGTCAGAGCTCTTCAACCCAGCTAAGGAGGGGTGCTAAGACCACCGTGTCAGAACTCAGCAGTTCCATGATGGAACTGAGTGTGATGCATACAGACCCAGGCTTTAAAGAGAAGGGACCATCAGTACCACAAGCCAGTGTAAGTGTAAGGATTTAGGATTTATGTCACACCCTCACTGTATGTATGTATGTATGTATGTATGTATGTGTGTGTGTGTGTGTGTGTGTGTGTGTGTGTGTGTGTGTGTGTGTGTGTGTGTGTGTGTGTGTGTGTGTGTGTGTGTGTGTGTGTGTGTGTGTGTGTGTGTGTGTGTGTGTGTGTGTGTGTGTGTGAGAGCAAGGTAAAAATAGAAACCATCTACTGAGACATTCCCTGGTTTTCTCTTTTTCCGACAGTACTTTTCTGACCCTATTCGAATGACCCCAGCCTTCGCCCTGATGAGGAAGAGGAATGATGAGTTTAAAACAGGGATCCTTAGGCCTCCCAAAACCTTTCTGCCTCCTACCACCAGGCCTCGCAGTGGCAGCGTTGGACTCCAGAGGGACTGGAGAAGACCACAGAGTGACTGGGATCTAGGGAAGGAGGATAGAAAGTGATTGAGTGAAGAGGATGGAAGAGAACGGGGAAATGTCACGATGCGAATTGGACAGACAATGGTAGCTGCATTGAGAGCAGAGTCTAGTGTTGAATCACACGGACAAAATTGATGTGCAACTTCAGTGAAAATGCTTACTGTATTTACCTGGAAGATGAAGCAGGGAAGCCATCTGTTAATGACAGTAGTTTGAAATGTATTGTATTGTAATGTAACGTAATGGATGTGACCAATGTAAACTCAATTGATCATCTCTCATAATACTGACGTTGTAGGTCCTACAAGATGGTAAAATGCTCAGCAGAACAAATCTAAACAGCCACAGTATTCATGGTTTCAGGCCCCACACAAATTTATACATACAGGTCGATGACTAGAACAATAGATTTCTTGACATATTCATTTGTTTCTTATGGAATATTGGATTAGGACTGTTTTTCATTATATGTCAAACTGAATAAAATAACCTTTCATAATATTAATACACACAGGTTGATCTGTTTAATATAACTTTCAATCCTAGAATATTTTGTTTATTATCATGATTAACTATGTCTCTGTCCTCGCAAATATACTATATTTTATAGTCCAGGGAAGACAAAAAAAACATATTTTCCATAGTATATACAGTATATCGGGGCAGCAGGGTAGCCTAGTGGTTAGAGCATTGGACTAGTAAACGAAAGGTTGCAAGTTCAAATCCCCAAGCTGACCTGAACAGGCAGTTAACCCACTGTTCCTAGGCCGTCATTGAAAATAAGAATTTGTTCTTATTTAAAAAAATAAAAAATATCCCTTTCAGCCAAATAGTCATATTCTGGTTCAGTCGCCAGATGGCAGTAGTATTACGAGTATGTTCATGATATCCACAATGTGGCTGGGCGTTCCTCATTGAGGACCATGCATGTTGCATTGATCCGATCTGTAGTAGACTATGGCAGTATAGCATCTGGTTCAGCAGCCTGGACCTCATTGGAAAGGCTAAATGTCACACAGGGGCAAGGACTCAGGATATGTAGTGGGGTGTTTCAGACCTCCCCAGTGGCTGCACTACAGGTGGAGATGGGGGACATGCCATTGCAGATTAGGAGACAGCAGCTGGCAATTAATTATTGGATCAACCTACAGGGACATGGGGTGTCTCATCCTGCGAAAGGGATTTTACAGGCATGCTGGGAACACGAGCGAAGACAGAAGCTGGGTGGGTAATATCTAGGCGAGGGAGATGGGACTGTATGGAAGAGAGTTTAGTCCAATGGTAGCTATTCCTGTAAATCCACCATGGCTACTCCAGCCTCCAGTAGTTGATCTAGAAGTGTTGGGGAGACTACAGAAAGATAGGGAGGGTGTTGATGCATCTGATTTGTTTAAGAGACGTCTGGAAACTGTGTATCAGGATTTTGTGGCCATTTACACAATGGTTCAAAAGATCCAAGGACAAGACGTACTGGGTCAGGATTTGTAGTGCAGGAACATGGGGTGGCAGTCAGGAAACGTATTACAGATCATCTGGCTGTGTATACGGCAGAGCTGATGGCCATTCTGTTGGCCTTTGCACTGGGTGAAGGATGTAGTTACGTGCTCTAATTCATGTGCAGTGTTGATGAGTCTCCAGTCCTTTAGGTCCCGTAGAAGACAAGACCTGCTGTGTGAGGTGTTACAAACCCATGGCAGGATTAGACAGATGGGCATACAGACACGTTTTACTTGGGTCCCAGCCCATGTGGAGGTGGAGGGGAATGAGGCAGCTGATATACTGGCTAAACAAGCACTTAGTAGTGGGAATGTTGATGTTGTAGTTTTAATGAGCAAGGCAGAGGCAAAAAGCCTGATATGGACAGTGATGGTGCAGAGATAGCAGGAGCAGTGGAATTGAGATACTAAAAGGGCAGGCATTTATTTCAAGTACAGAGGAAAGTCGGGAAGGGGAGGATGGCAGGAAGGGACATAAGAGAGGAGGCTATTTTTACAAGATTAAGGGTGGGACACAGCCAGTTGAATAAGACCTTAAATGTGATAGGAAAGCATCCAACAGGAAAGTGTGATTATTGACAGGAAACAGAGACCGTGGAGCATGTATTGCTACAGTGTGGGGAGTATCAGAGGGAAAGAGAGAGGCTGACATCTAGTATGAGGAAGAAGAGGATACAGGAAATAAATTCAGAGTAGATTGAGTGGAACTTCATTAAATATAGTTTCAAATATTTTGTCATATTATTTTAAGAGCAACGGGTCTGGCTGGAAGAATTTAACTTTCCCTTTCTCTGGCCCACACTCCAGTACAGTAGGTGGCGGTAACGCACCATAACGTCTCACTAGAACATATTTGATACCGTTGGATGCCAAACGCTTATAAACCCCACCGAAGAAGAGGAAGAAAACAACCCGGAAGCACGTGGAAAGAAAACAGAAAATACGAGGCTGCCAAGAGTTGCAAACGATTATATGACAATTTATCGTTTGTTGAGTCACCGGAATAGAAACAGCATTTTTTGGAAGATCACATTTCTAGGCAAAATAAAAAGTTATCCCACTAGTAAGATAGCTAGCAGGCTAACGTTACTCTACTGAGCTTCTCAACATGGTTCGGGCGCTAAGGTACGTTAGCTAGATTTCTTTGTATAAACAGTTATATGCTAGACATTTGACCTTTAAATTGTCATATTAGATGCCAAGATTGTAGTCTTTATGATGTCCAGGGCACTGTTTTTCAAAAGTTATCTATATGTCGCCTATCGAATACGATCAAATGCATATGAATAGAACGGAAGTTACCGTTCAAGTACATGTTTCGTCCGTTCTATTCATTCAATATCTATGCATTTAATCATATCCGAGAGGCGAAATCCAAATGGATTCCTTTCGAAAAACTGGGCCCTGGCTTGGATGTGACAACTTAAACCCCCTGCTCCACTCAGAACCAAACGCGCCCCTCCGGTGAAGAAGACGGAACAGTTTGACGAAGATGACCCTAAAGCATACAAGGACATGCCTGTCCCAGATAAGGTACAGTCTATATATGTTATGGAGAAGCCTGTGTGACTAGAAGTGTGATTAACTTCACATGTTATCAACATCTGCACAATGTTGATGGGCAACTATGCTTATGGAGCTTGTCCCTTACTTGACCAAGAGTTGTTTGTCATGGTTGCTGTTGAACGATTTTTGAAAGTTTCCGTTCAACCTCCTTTCAACGTACAATCTTTTTAAGAGATCCTCGCAGTATACGAAGGACAAGGTCGACGAGTTCCACGATGACAAAATCTCGGTGAGTCTCCCATCTGTATATTTGAAGAGTTCAACTTCTTAACCCTGGTTATCTTTTTAACCTTACTCCGTCTTAATGTTGCGTATGTTTGCCACTATAGAAACTCATGGCACGTGGTGTTCAGATGGACAGTGACCAGGAAGATGGTGATGACGAGGTGAGTCAAAGGCCAACAACTGCAGGTGAGCAGTATCTAATAGAGCAGAACTTGAATGACTTACCCGTGCAAACGTCACATTGAGCCGATGAGTGTCGTGTGGTTTGCAGGAGGAAGTGATGGCTCTGGACCTCACTGACTCAGAGGAGGAGGAGGAGGAGGAGGAAGAAGAAGAGGCTGATATGGACAGTGATCTGGAGGGGAAGAAGGATGATTGTAATTATACAGCCCAATGTCAACATACTATAGCAGTTTTTGTACCCACTCAACTATTAACCTGTTTTTTTTCCCTGCGTATGTATTTTGCTGAATTAACATATTAAATGTGGTTGTTTTCTCCTAGATCTCCCCAATGATATGGCATGGGGAAACAGGAAGAAGATGTTCTATGACTCTGACTATGTGGCTGCCAGTGAGTATTTCACATTTTATTCATTCATATTATTGAGACCTGTTACCTGTAGTCTTTTATGATTCCTGAATGTTTATATCTGGTTGATGTAGTTACGTTTGTTCGACGTAGGCTGTTTCCTTGAAACGACTCGCTTTTTTGTTTGTTGCAGAGGGGAAATCTCAGCAAGACGCAGAGGCAGAGGATGAAGAGGAAGAGGAAGAAGCTAAGAATATTCAGAGACGATTGGCTGCCGATCTTAGCGAGGAGGACTATGATCTTAACCTCCTTCAGGTATACATTATCAGCAACAAAGTATACAGTTGAAGTCGGATGTTTACATACACTTAGGTTGGAGTCATTAAAACTAGTTTTTCAACTACTCCACAAGTTTCTTGTTAAGAAACCATAGTTTTGGCAAGTTGGTTAGGACATCTACTTTGTGCGTGTCACAATTAATTTTTCCAACAATTGTTCACAGATTTAATTTATAATTCACTATGTCACAATTCCAGTGGGTCAGAAGTTTCCATATACTAGGTTGGCTCTGCCTTTAAACAGCTTGGAAAATTCCAGAAAATGGTGTCATGGCTTTAGGGGCTTCTGGTAGGCCAATTGACATCATTTGAGTCAACTGGAGGTGTATTTGTTGATGTATTTTTCACGGCATACAATCAACCTCAGTGCCTCTTTGCTTGACATCGTGAGACAATTATAAGAAATCAGCCAAGACCCCATAAAAAATGATTGACCTCCACAAGTCTGGTTCATCCTTGGGAGCAAGGATAAACACCATGGGACCACGCAGCCGTCATACCGCTCAGGAAGGAGACGCGTTCTGTCAACTAGAGATGAATGTACTTTGGTGTGAAAAGTGCAAATCAATCCCAGAACAACAGCAAAGGACCTTGTGAAGATGCTGGAGGAAACAGGTACAAAAGTATCTATATCCACAGTAAAACAAGTCCCATATCGACACAACCTGAAAGGCAGCTCAGCAAGGAAGAAGCCACTGCTCCAAAACCGCCATTAAAAAAGCCAGACTACGGTTTACAAATGAACATGGGGACAAAGATCATACTTTTTGGAGAAATGTCTGATGAAACAAAAATAGAACTGTTTGGCCATAATGACCATCGTTATGTTTGGCGGAAAATGGGGAGGCTTGCAAGCCGAAGAACACCATCCCAACCGTGAATCACGGTGGTGGCAGCATCATGTTGTGGGGGTGCTTTGCTGCAGGAGGGACTGGTGCGCCTCAAAAAATAGATGGCATTATGAGGAGAGAAACTGATGTGGATATATTGAAGCAACATCTCAAGACATCGGTCAGGAAGTTAAAGCCTGGTCGCAAATGGGTCTTCCAAATGGACAATGACCCCAAGCATACTTCCAAAGTTGTGGCAAAATGGCTTAAGGACAACAAAGCCAAGGTATTAGTGGCCATCACAAAGCCCTGACCTCAATCCTATAGAAAATGTGTGGGCAGAACTGAAAAAGCATGTGTGAGCAAGGAGGCCTACAAACCTGACTCGGTTACACCAGCTCTGTCAGGAGGAATTGGACAAAATTCACCCAACTTATTGTGGGAAGCTTGTGGAAGGCTACCCAAAATGTTTGACTCAAGTTAAACAATTTTAAAATCAATGCTACCAAACACTCAATTAGTATATGTAAACTTCTGACCCACTGGGAATGTGATGAAAGAAATAAAAGCTGAAAGAAATAATTATCTTCTATTATTCTGACATTACACATTCTTAAAATGGTGATCCTAACTGACCTAACACAGGCACATTTTTCGAGGATTAAATGTCAGGAATTGTGAAAAACTGAGTTTAAATGTGTTTGGCTAAGGTGTATGTAAACTTCCGACTTCACCTGTACATGCTTGAGCCTCTAGCTCTATCGAAGTAAATAAATACATTTTCCTGTTGTCCTCATTGTGTGTCTGTATGTGTAGGAGTTTGCTGTAGAGGAGCAGGAGGTGGAGAAGGAGAGGATTGTGAAGGACCTGCAGCAGATGTCCCAGAAGGAGAAGATGAAGCTGCTGAAGAAAGAGTCACCAGAGCTACTGGAGCTCATTCAGGACTTTAAGGCAAAGGTGTGATAACCACAACATCACTACTACTCTATGTGCAACAGGATAAGAAACATAGTGTAATCCACACTTAATGTTGTTGAGCCTGTAACAAGCGTTACAGTTACTAATGGTGGTATGGTAATGCCGTGCTGTTTGCCAATGGTGGTGTGTGCAGTTGGCAGAGCTGAAGGACGAGCTGCAGCCTCTTTTGGAGATGGTCAACGATGGACGGATCCCACCAGGAAAGGGTGCCAACTACCTCAGGACCAAACAGCAGCTTTATCTAAAGTAAGTGTGAATGTTATTTGTGACATAAATTGCATAAAGAATGCCAATGAGAATGGCCTCGCTTATTGTTATTTCTGTCCTTTAGTTACTGCACAAACATCAGTTTCTACCTGGTCCTGAAAGCAAAGCGTATTCCCGCACACAACCACCCTGTGATTGAAAGACTGTTGACTTACAGAAATGTGAGTAGATGCATTTGTCATTTGTCATTTGTGATTTGATCCAATTGTAGGTATACTGTATGTAGTGAACTTAACACAGTGCTTGTCATGTAGTTGGTATGATTCCGATTGTGTCCTATAATAATTGCGTTCTCTGACTGTCCCTGCAGCTGATTAATGAGATGGGTGAGGTAGACGCTCGGCTTGCCCCACAGCTGCGCCAGCTGCTCTCTGCAGACCAGAAGGAGAAGTCCGCTAGAAAGTCGGAGGGCAGCGAGCAGATCACCAACAAAAAGGTCAAGGTGAGAAATGAGTTGGATGTTGGTCCATTGGGTGATGTGGATGTTGCGTATACTTCAAGGTGGACTCAGCGATATGACATAGATGCACAAAGTAAACGTATTGGGTCAATTTCTGCAACAACTTCGAGCGTCGAATCACAAGGCTAAACCTCTCTCTGCTGTGTTGGTCCCGTTGCTACCACACTGTAACAGCGCGAAGCGAACCCGTGCGCATATACTGTGTGAGAGGGAAGTCTTGCATCTCGCTCAACGCAATATCTGCGGCGCTGCTCGTGGCAATGTCATTTTGCCGGGTCTACATTTAAACTGGACTGCTCCCTATGTTGTCAGGTATCTGAAGAGGCTGGGGCGGAATCATCTGAAGACTCATACTCTGACTTGGATGAGGAGGCTGCTCTGCGTTTCTACCGAGGCGTGGAGGAGAGGCTGAAACTGAAGAGGAAGCGCAAGGACCCGCAGGCTGAGGAAGGGTGAGCGTTACCCGAGTATATTATAGAGCACCACAGTGGTGTCATAATACCCATAAAACCTAGTGGTCAAACTGGGAAATGGTTCCAATCATTTCCCCACCATTCATTTTCCCCATAGGGGATTTTAGAAACAATTCAAATTAGGGCTGTGTTTCTTGTGGGCTTTTACCCTGGCCTAACGCTTTGAAAACCGTGTAAATCTCTCTCTTTCAGACAAGGTGACTTTTATCAATATATTCGGCTCTATTTAAACTCAGATTCGAAAATGCTAATTAGCATCACATTAGACATCTTATCAAATGTTATTTGTCACGTGCGTCGAATACCACAACCTTACTGTGAAATGCTTACTTACAAGCCCTTAACTCTATTTATTGAACTGCATAGTTGGTTAAGAAATGTTTGTAGTCCAAATAAACTAAAGTGAAAAAAAATAATCAAAAAGTAACACAAGAAAATGACATGGCAATAAAGAGGCTATATACGGGGGTGGCGGTACCGAGGCAATGTGCTGGGGTACAGGTTAGTCATTTGTAAAGTGACTATGGATAGATAATAAACCGCGAGTAGCAGCAGTGTATAACAAGGGGGGTGGTCAACGTAAATAGTCCGGGTGGCCATTTGATTAATTGTTCAGCAGTCTTATGGCTTGGGGGTAGAAGCTGTTAAGGAGTCTTTTGGACCTAGACATGGCGCTTCGGTAACGATTGCCATGCGGTAGCAGAGAGAACAGTCTGACTAGGGTGGCTGGTGTATTGGGGCGTACGCCCTAACCTCTGTAGCGCCTTGCGGTCAGATTCATACCAGCAGTTTCCGAGCAGTTTCCATACCAGGCGGTGATGCAACCGGTCAGGAGATTCTCTGGTGCAGCTGTAGAACCTTGTGAGGATCTGGGGACCCATACTAAGTATTTTCAGTCTCCTGAGGGGGGAAAGGTGTTGTCGTGCCCTCTTCACAACTGTCTTGGTGTGTTTGGACCATGATAGTTTGTGGATGCAGAGACCAAGGAACTCAACTCTCGACCCGCTCCACTACAGCCCCATCGATGTTAATGGGGGCCTGTTCGGCCCTCCTTTTCCTGTAGTCCATGGTCAGCTCTTTTGTCTTGCTCACCTTGAGGGAGAGGTTGTTGTCCTGCCACCACACTGTCAGGTCTCTGACCGCCTCCATATAGGCTGTCTCAGTGTTGTCGGTGATCAGTTCTACCACCATTGTGTCGTCAGCAAACTTAATGATGGTGTTGGAGTTGTGCTTGGCCACACAGTCGTGGGTGAACAGGTAGTACAGGAGGGGACTAAGCATGCACACCTGAGGAGTCCCCGTGTTGAGGATTAGCGTGGCAGATGTGTTGTTGGCTACCCTTACGACCTGGGGGGGGGGGGCATCAGGAAGTCCAGGATCCAATTGCAGAGGGAGGTGTTTAGTCCCAGGGCCCTTAGCTTGGTGTAAGTAAGAATTTGTACACACTAGGAGCGCCCCTTCTGGGTGAGCATTTTCTTGTTTTCCTATGGACTTATACAGGTCGTTGAGTGTGGACATCATGCAATACTGCAAACCTCTGCAAGCTCCTGCTGACGTGTCAATTTAAAACTTCCCCAAGACCGTTCACAGAATTGTCAATTTAAAGAAATGTTGCCAATTGATTAATTACAACATTTTAGCTTACAAATAGTTATCCCAGAGATTCTTAGGGTTGCCTCGATTCGTCAGTCTCATCCAGATCATCATGGCATTTGTAGTTCTTTATGATAGCCACATTAGCAGATAATTGGCATTTCATGGGTTGGGGGTAAATACAAGCGAATATATATTGATGTTATCAAAACGTCACGCTAGGGGTAAGCCTTCATGAAATACAGCCCTTATTTTAAGTGCCCTTACAAAAAAGGATTGCAAAATAAGTATTTTTTACTGCAGTAGTTTTGTAGTGTAACTGCAGTTAGTGTGGTATAACTGCAGTCCTCTGCAATTACTTTGTCCAAAATACCAGTCGACTGCAGTTTCAAAACGGCACTCTTTTTTTTGTACGGCTGTTTCTAAAATCCCCTACGGGAAAAATGAATGGTGGAAAAACGATTCTAACCATTTCCGTTTGACCGGATATTGGGTATTAGGACATACTGTGGTTCTCTAATCAAGTTCAAAGAGTAGGAATGAGATGGGCAGGGTTTGATGGTAGATCTGTTTCCTCGTAGCAGATTGGAGGCGGCAGGAGATGACTATGTGGATCCAGATGCCAAGAGACGCATTACCTACCAGGTACAGTGTAACACCCTCTGAGAATTAGAAATTAGTTACACACACATTCAAGTATACAGCAGCCATGATTTATTGTACATCTTAGCCTTTATGTACAATATGAACTGGTTCATGTCTCTTGTTCACATTTTCATTGTACAAAGCACAGTATGAGGCATTTATTCTCCCAATACATGAACTCATGGCCTTCATATCGATCTTGTACTTTGTATAGAAGAGTATTATATTCCCTTCCTAGTTTAATCCATTAGTCTAATTAGCACATGTTGATCTATCCTTTCTGAAGATGGCCAAGAACAAAGGGCTTACACCAAAGAGGAAGAAGATTGACCGCAATCCCAGGGTCAAACACAGAGAGAAGTTCAGACGAGCCAAAATCCGCAGAAAGGGACAGGTTTGTAGACTACATTTAAACGTGGAAGTTGCAGTGTACACACATCCTATGAATGATTGACTATAAGTGCTTTGCAGGAATTACTGACACCTTCAGGCAGATCTTTCAGAACCACTGCTGTGTACTGATATTATATACAGTATTTGAAAGCAAAATTGACAACGTGTATCGTTTAACTTGTCAATTATGGGCCAAATTACAAAAAGACTGTTGGAATTCTTAGTTCTTCAAACAAATCTACATGAAAGTATTTAATGTATTCCAGGTTCGTGAAGTCCGTCGTGAGGAGACAAGATACAGTGGAGAGCTGTCTGGTATTCGTGCTGGAGTTAAAAAGAGTGTCAAACTCAAGTAACCAACCCAACTGTTTCCTTTAAGGAAGACTGTCAACAGTTCCCTGTGGACTGGAGGGGATTTGTGTGATTTCTCCAGCACAATGTAATACCAACATACAGTTGGGGTTTAATGTCCCAAGTCTGTCACTTTACCGATATAATACTGTCTGACAGAGTAATCTACTTTGTTGTAATGAAACTGCAATAAAGTTGTTCTTAATCAAGTCAAACTTCGTTTGGCATTACTGTTCCACAACCCACATGTTGTAATCTGCTTCCTGACAAGATGGTATGAAACAAAGTTAAGATGCTCAAGGATCGGTTTGCCGTTGTTATGTAAAGTTTTTTTTTTTTTTGGCAGACGGTGAGTACCGAAACCTGCTTACCCATGCACATGAATGTCTGATCTAGGTGGGTGAAAGCCACGCCAGATAAAATAATGAGCCAAACTCGACAAGAATGAATTACAGCCAGATTTAAAACCGAGTTTAGTACACGAGATTGTCCCAAGCCCGGGGACTTGCACTGTACATTAGTGTTCTACAAGTAGCCAGGTCTCCTAGTAAGCAGCATGTTTTCGATTGTTTGGTCATTAGGCTGTTAGTTGACCACGGTTGTTTAGTCGACCGAGCAGTAACGAGTAACGTGTGTGTGTGTGTATATATATATATAAAAATACACACACACACACTAACGTTCAAAGGTTTGGGGTCACTTAGCAATGTCCTTGTTTTGAAAGAAAAGCCCTTCCCCCCCCCCCATTAAAATAACATCAAATTGATCAGAAATACAGTGCAGACATTAATGTTGTAAATGACTATTGTACCTGGGGACTGCATTTAAAAAAAATGTTTTATGGAATATCTACATCAACAGTGAAGAGGCTACTCCAGGATGCTGGCCTTCTAGGCAGAGTTCCTCTTTTCCAGTGTCTTATTTTGCCCATCTTAATATTTCATTTTTTTAATGCCCAGTCTGAGATATGGCTTTTTCTTTGCCACCCTGCCTAAACGGCCAGCATCCCGGAGTCGCCTCTTCACTGTTGATGTAGATATTCCACAATGTTATTAAAAAAATTGCAGTTTCCGGCTACACTGATAACGTTGTGGCTGGTGTTTTGCGGGTACTATTTAATGAAGTTGCCAGTTGAGGACTTGAGGTGTCTGTTTCTCAAACTAGACACTAATGTACTTGTCCTCTTGCTCAGTTGTGCACCAGGGCCTCACACTCTTTCTATTCTGGTTAGAGCCAGATTGCGCTTTTCTGTGAAGGGAGTAGTACACAGTGCTGTATGAGCTCCTCAGTTTCTTGCATGGAATAGCCTTCATTTCTCAGAACAAAAATTGACGAGTTTCAGAAGAAAGTTCTTTGTTTCTGGCCATTTTGAGCCTGTAATCGAACCCACAAATGCTGACGCTCCAGATACTCAACTAGTCTAAAGGCCAGTTTTATTGCTTTCATCAGGACAACAGTTTTAAGCTGTGCTAACATGATTGCAAAGGGTTTTCTAATGATCAATTAGCCTTTTAAAATTATAAACTTGGATTAGCTAACACAACGTGCCATTGGAACACAGGTGGTTGCTGATAATGGGTCTCTACACCCATTTAAAGAAATCTGACCTTTCCAGCTATGTCCTTTGCAATGTATTTCTGATCAATATGTTATTTTAATGGACAAAAAATGTGCTTTTCTTTAAAAAACAGGGACGTTTCTAAGTGACAACTTTTGAACGGTAGTGTAGGTTCTGGTACTGTTTATATTGAGGTGCAGGAGCGCCACAATTCTTAAGCTAATATATAAGAGGAACAGAAGCTCAAGCAGTAGAAAAAAATGAGGTGCCTGTACTCTGCTCCGGTGAGCTCCTGCCCAAGTCAAGCACTGCTTCTTATCCTAGTGCAAGTGTCTTAGTGTCTGTAGGCCCACAATATTTTATACAATTTTGCAACTTTGCTAGTGCAAGCTTTGGGCTAGACCCAACTTAATAGATACAATGTTTCAAAATAGTTGCAGACAGGCCATGTGTAGCCAGTGATTTATAGAATATTTAATTTTATCAGGTTATTTTCTACCTGCAGGCTGCAATGTTTCTATGTAGGCTATTTTGTTTTCTTCTGGTTATCTAGATCTCTGGTGCCCTCTTGAGGCACGTCTTATATCAAACTAAGTTTAAAGCGTCAGAAGATCAATGCCTATAGTTGAATTTATTAAAACACAAGGTATGTCTATATATGGAAAAATACACTTACAAATTTCAAACAATGAACTGGTCAAAATAACAGAACTTTCGGTCAACAAAATGTTTATTTAGTTGGGGAAAGCCCTAGCATGGTTAACTGGGGTCTCAGCCTTGTTGGGTTATGAATTGGCTGTGAGCTGCAGTCAGATTACTGACAATCCTGTCCTCAATCTCTACATCTCTGCTTGCTTCCTCATCTGTGAGTACCAGCTCGGCCTGAGTGTCAGGGGTCACCACCACTACATAACCTCGTCTGGTGTCCAGTACATTGGCTACCACAGCCTGGTGCCGATAGGTGGCCAGAGCCCGCCGAGCTCTGTCCAGCAGGATGGATGGGTCTGTTTCCAGCTTGAAGGAAATCACAAATGCTTGAGGGGCCCAGTCCTTCACCAGCGGCGACAACATCTTGGGGACCATCTTCATACTGATCTACAGGACAGGAAAGAATCTTGACTTAACAGTGGATCTCTAATAAAGAGCATGTGCCGTTGTATTTGATGGCTTTCTTTACTCACCTGAAGTGGTCCATTGGAAGACTGGATCTTGTGCTCTGGCATGTCAGACGCTGGGATGTAGAAATCCGACACTGCTGCAGCCAAATAAAACATAGCGTTGGACCCTGAGTGGAATGAACATAGAGAGCATGTTAGTTATCCCTGCACATGCAGGTACTGTACATCTTAACAAGCCCTGCTACCACTAGTTGAGTGTCAGTACCTACCTATGGGGCTGAGTGCCTGTGCTGCTGCTTTGAGGAGGTGCAGGTACTCGGACAGTGTGCTGAACTCCACAGGCAGAAGAAGCCCTGCCTTTTTCACCGCCTGGTAACGCATCAGGATTTTGGCAATGTTGGGAAGTGCCTGCTGGTTGACCACGACTTGGTCAGAGACCGAACCCCCCTTTCCACTCTCCAGCTGTAGGCTGTCCAGCAGATTAATCCCAGAGTAGAGGCGTGTGAAAGGATATAAGGAACGGTGTCTGTGCAGGAAGATCACAGCATAGCCTGACTCAAGGAAGTACTCTGCCGAGGAGGCTCCGCGCCGGCCACTGCTGAAGTTATCCAGGAAGCGGACGGTGCGGGACTCCAGGGGGACTTTGGTGCCTCCTGAGGTGATAAGCACTACCCTGTGCCCTGCAGCCCTGTGCTGCACAGCAAAAGCTGCCATCTGCCCTTTGACCTCCTCTACATGGGAGGGAACAGCAAACTCTTCAGACAGCTTCCCTTCTGCAGTGAGGGTCCTGGGGTCTGCCATGCCTGGTTGGCCGAGGAGAGGGGGGAACATCAGCTTACAAGACAAATATTACATTGAAAAGGAATGTGAAACCTAACATGCATTGCAGAGTATGTAATTAAGCAATAAGGCATGGGGGGGGTATATGGCCAATATACCACGGCTAAGGGATGTTCTTATGCACAACATGGAGTGCCTGGATACAGCCCTTAGCCATGGTATATTGGCCGTATACCACAAACCTCCAAGGTGCCTTATTGCTATTATAAACTAGTTAACGAAGTAATTATAGCTGTAAAAATAAATGTTGTCATACCTGTGGTATACAGTCTGATATACCACGGCTGTCAGCCTCTCAGCATTCAGGGCTCAAACCACCCAGTATATAATTTGGTTTAAAGCTGCAATATGTAACTTTTTGGGTGACCAAACCAGATTTACATACAAAATGTGAGTTTTAGTTTAATTTCTCATCGAAAGCAAGTCTAAGAAGCGGTAGAACTGTTTTGTGTTATTTCTATGCTTCACATTCTAATGTTTCGTTTTTGCGTCTTTTGGTTTTGTATACCAGCTTTACACTGCTGAAAATGAAATATTTTTGGTTATGGACAAGATATTTCACAGCGGTTTAGATAGGTATAGTGTTGAGAATCATTGTTCTGTTTTTTTGTTGTTGTCACAAACTGAAATTAGGGGAACTATTCGAATTTTAACAACCAAGAAATGGCCGTGCACCGTTAAAGTCGTGGAGAGGAGCCAAGCCATCTCTTAGATAATGTACGTTTTTTGGTAGGAATAAGGATACTTGTGACCTTGACAAACTTTTGAGGGGACGAACAGTAGTCACTGGTTGATTATTTGAAATAGTATCTGGTTTGCCTCTATGATACGTAAGTATGTTAGAATCACCTTTGTCTACTAGCTACAACTTTACTGCACTTTACAGCAGTTAACGTTATGCCTTAGAAAATGCGGTTCACACTAGCTGCTATTACAAGGAAGTTCATTGGCATGGAACACGCACCTAAGATCATTCGGCTAATGTTGCAGTTATCAGTGAATTAGCTTAATATTCATATGAATCTTATTCATTAATAGAAACATTCCTTACTTTTAAAAGGCACCGAGGGAAAATCGTAGCTGATGATTGAGAGGTACCGGGCGACTTCCGGATGCTGTCTGGCGTGATGTCTTCTTCGATTAGCTACATTCATTGGAATGTAAAGAACTCGGAATTATGTCGCCGCCTAACGTCGTGGAGGTTGAATTGCCAGGTGACTGCATTACAAATGATTCCAACAACAAAGGGAATGTAGGGGCTAGCCTATACATTGTGTTTCAGTTATTTATCACACTTAAACAATTTTTTCAGATATAATAATAACCCACGTAGTGATTCAGTGGCCCTTTTCCTAGATACTTTTAGTCACAGGCAAACAACCTCCTGTCCCATGAAGGTCCACACCTGGCAGGGGCTGTAGTAAGCTTCCTTAGAAAGGCTATACAAATAAGGCAAACTTCAAACAAAAGTCTGAGACTGCAGGATTATCACTCCGCTGCCAGCAATGAAGTGATTCAGGGGGAACACCTGAGCTAAAAATCAGCGACAGGACAAGTGCACTACCTACAAGTCCACATCTCTTGGCAGATGCTGTAGTCCTGAAAGCAACATATAGGAGAAGATAGTGGAAACTGAGGTTTTGTTTGAAACTGCTAGTGAGTCGGGTGAAGATAATAGCACAGAGATTAATGGGTTGTGATTGAATAAGTGGGATGGATATTGTTTTGTCGAAGTGTCAATTTCTGTATTTTGTTTGGCGTTGCTTTGCAGTCTTTCACGCAAATGGATTTGTATTTTCTCATTCAATACCCCGCCCAGCTGGTGGCGGTAATGCACCATTAATATTCAAATCAAATCAAATTTTATTTGTCACATACACATGGTTAGCAGATGTTAATGCGAGTGTAGCGAAATGCTTGTGCTTCTAGTTCCGACAATGCAGTAATAACGAACAAGTAATCTAACTAACAATTCCAAAAACTACTGTCTTATACACAGTGTAAGGGGATAAAGAATATGTACATAAGGATATATGAATGAGTGATGGTACAGAGCAGCATAGGCAAGATACAGTAGATTATATCGAGTACAGTATATACATATGAGATGAGTATGTAAACCAAGTGGCATAGTTAAAGTGGCTAGTGATACATGTATTACATAAGGATGCAGTCGATGATATAGAGTACAGTATCTACGTATGCATATGAGATGAATAATGTAGGGTAAGTAACATTATATAAGGTAGCATTGTTTAAAGTGGCTAGTGATATATTTACATAATTTCCCATCAATTCCCATTATTAAAGTGGCTGGAGTAGAGTCAGTGTCATTGACAGTGTGTTGGCAGTAGCCACTAGTGGTGGCTGTTTAACAGTCTGATGGCCTTGAGATAGATAATATTGGATGCCAAGTGCCGTTAAACCCCATCGAAGAAGAAAAAGAGGCTATAATCCGCTTTCAGTGAGCTCCAAAAGGGACAGTGACAAATGTTTTGTTGTTTTATCTGTGCTCCAGCACTTTGGATTTGAAATGATACAATAACTAAGAGGTTAAAATGCAGACTTTAAGCTTTAATTTGAGGCTATTTTCATTCATATCGGGGGAACTGTTCAGAAAGTACAGCAATTACAGCTTGTGACACTACAAACTTGGTGGATGCAATTGCTATTTGTATTGGATATGTTTCAGATGATTTTGTGCCCAATAGAAATTAATGGTAAAGAAATGTATTATCATTTTTGAGTCACTTTTATTGTAAATAAGAATAGGATATGTTTCTAAACACTTCTGTATTAATATGGACGCTACGGTGATTACGGATAGTCCTGAATGAATCGTGAATAATGATGAGTGAGAAAGCTACAGACGCACAGTTATCATACCCCCAAGACATGCTGACCTCTTACCATTACACTAACAGGGAAGGTTAGTATTTTGGGGGGTGGGTATGATGAACAAGGGGAACTACTACTTCAAGGTCTCAGAGCAAGTGACGTCACCGATTGAAACGCTATTTACCGCGCACCGCTAACTAAGCTAGCAGTTTCACATCCGTTACACCCCCCTTTTGACCTTCCTCCTTTTCCGCAGCAACCAGTGATCCGGGTCAACAGCATCAATGTAACAGTATAACGTTAGACCGTCCCCTCGCCCATACCCGGGCGCGAACCAGGGACCCTCTGTACACATCAACAACAGTCACCCTCGAAGCATCGTTACCCATTCTCCACAAAAGCCGCGGCCCTTGCTGATCAAGGGGAACTACTACTTCAAGGTCTCAGAGCAAGTGACGTCACCGATTGAGACGCTATTTTAGCGCGCACTGCTAAACCAGCTGTTTCACATCCGTTACACATGGCCAAGAAAAACGGGTTCAACATTCACTCGTTCCTTGTGCTGTTGGACTACTAAATGCAAAGTACATTGTATCGGTATATGTACTTATCTATCTAGTGCAGTTGGGACAGTGGTCGGTTGGGAGTGAATGTATTAATGTCCTCTATGTTGTTAGTGTATGCAACATGATGGACTGACTGGTTTAAATGTGTATGATTTGAGAATGTATGTGTATGTGATTACTTTAATTAAGGTGATGCCAAAGACAAATGTCCATCCTGGATGGACAATAAAGTTATATTCTATTCTATTAATGATTTTGGAATGAGATATTCGGCAAGCAAGTGTCCACATACTTTTGGTCATGTGTATTTGGACAGGAAGAAATATGAATCGCAACCTGTTTGCGGCGCAAGTGAAGCATTTTCAATGTTAATCCACTGGAGGTGCTGTTGCCTCACTAAAAACTGGATGAGGAAACTGAAATGATACTGAACTAGACTAGCTCAGATTAGACGTTTTTGAGTCCAGCAAGGTATGATGAATTGACCGAAATGTCGATGCATGTCTCATGAATATTAACATTATTAAGATCCTAGCTGACAGGATGCTTCTAAAAACAGTGCAAAATATCTAAAGTCAATAAAATAGCAAAATAATTAATTTCTTGCAAATAAATATGACCTCTAGTAGTACTGTAGTAACTCCTGTAATACGATTATTAAGAGCTAACACCTCGAACACACCTACAGTATTTTTACGCAAAATGGTACGCAGCATGATCTGGATATGTGTGCAACAAAATTTCAGCTTTCACATGCTACCATTTCCGCCAAGCCATCGATCTATACATACAATTCGATGCATACCTTCGATATATTCAACGTATGCACCACAAAGAACGCACTGCAACAGCCTCTACAACGCAATGCAGTATGGCTAATGCAGAGTTCCACTGGAAATGAATATACTTCTTCTGGTGTACCAAAATACAAAGCACTGCTGGAGTGATCGAGGCGTAAGAACACATAGAAACAACTTTTTTTTGTATTTAGTTGTTATTACAATGATTGAGTAAATATGTGTTGTTATTCTTATTGTTATTCTTACTACAGTTATTACTATTGTTGTTTTTATTAAAGTAGTTGAAGAAGAGAGGACAGTGAAGTAGGGGACTAGTTTTTGTGGCTGTGTACATCTCCAAGTGCAGTTTGTAATTTGTGTCGTTCTCATGTTTCATGAACATTATTAAGATAATGCTCCATGTAGCTGACAGGATGCGTCTAACAGTGTAATAGATCTAAAGAAAGTCAAGAAAATAGCTAAATTAATAATGTCTTGCTGATAAATATAACCTCGAGTGGTACTGTAGTACGAGTATTAATAGCTAAGATTTTTTTTTTTTAAATCACGTATGTTGTTGTAATTATAATGATTGAGTAAATATGTGTTGTTATTATTATTGTGAACGTAGTTCTAGCAGAGGCAGAGAGAGAGGGGGGACAGTGAAGTAGAGGACTAGTTTTTGTGGCTGTGTACATTGCCGAGAGCAGTAATGTAGCCAGTGCAGTTTGTAATTTGCGTCGTTCTCTGAATTGTATTGAAAGTAGTTCCGGGTATTTTTTTTTTTTGTAGCCTGTGTAGAAAACGACAGAGTCCCGGATGTTGGCTGTCGAGACTGGGCTCGAGAGAAAGGCGAACGGGAAAAGGCAGAGAAGCCGAAGAGGGACGACACTGGCGAGAGTTCAACGGGTCTTACCTAGGACAAACTCCAAGAGCATAGGCACCTGAGGGACTTTCTTGTTGAAGAAGAGGTGAAAGGGGAGGGGGCAGATACTTCAATACTGCCCTGGACCAAAGTAACGACCTGACATACCCAGGGTAAGTGAGCTGTAAGAACATGGGAATGGTAGTTGAACTGAGGCCCATGAAATGGACGACTTTCATGGGGGAAGTGAGCTGTACTGAAGTTCTGGGGATTGAGTTCAGCAATCAGGCCTTGATAGTTTTATTTTTGCTGGGACGGGGTGTATAGGTGCATCATTCGTAACGATCCAGGTAGCTCGTTTCCTAACACGATAACTAGCATGCTTGATCACAATGCGTAGGTAGCTAGCTATAACTCTCGAACTTGACAGTTAGCACCATTGACAACGAACAACTTTGACAGCTAACGCCACGGTAGCGTTCGTTTTTCCATATCTTTAGCTAACTAGCCATATTGAAAAGAAGCCCGACCATTCTTTGACAAGGTGTGTTGCTAAAAGGTTAGCCATTTTAGCAACATTTATCCAAGCTAAGTTGCTATCCTTAGCTAACTTGGGAATGGGTCACACTGTGCGCACACTGTATTTAGCTAACTCGAGCTAGCCAGCTTGACTGGCTGGTACGTTTGGTCCTTCATCAGCTGTTGGAATGCGTTACGTCTGTCAATTTAATGTTGTCTGACTTTGTGGGATTTCCCGAGATATGGATGATAATCAATGGTCTTAAGCGTCTGTACTTTAACTAGCTCATCAAAAATGTATGCATTGTCAAAATGTCACTGGCTAGTTTGGCTACCTGAAGTAAAGAATTTAAGGGGGGGAAAAGCACTTGAGAGCAAGGCTTTGTTGATCAGTTGATTCAGGTTATAGTAGTTCTGACTTGCACAACCGATGACTCCAGAACCAGGGATGTAACACCAACTCCTGATTTGTTAGCTACAGATTGTACGCCTGATAATGTGACATAACCACATATTGTTGGTGTCCATACTGGGCGTTACATGAAAGCACCATACAAACCACCGCCATAGATTTGATCAATTTAGCTGTTCTTTGCGATATTTTCTTGGTTCTCGATTCCGTGAAAAAAAGTATATATATTTTTCATTTCCAGTTACAAGTCGATACACAAAAACCAGCGAAAACTCGGATAATATTTTTGTTGTTGTATTGCGTGAGGATGTTACTCGCCATCGTAGCTTCTGCACATATGGCATTGCCCAGCATCTTTGCAGGAGCCAGGTGTTGGAACCGAAATTATTTTACAATAGTTCTGTTGTGAGCAGAATTTTGTATTTATTTTTAAAATAATTTTTATTTCTGTTGAGGTAAAAAATAAAGTTCTGTACCAGTTCGAACCCCCCGAAAAGTTACGATTCATATAGTTCGTTTTCGTATATATATTTTTTTGTTGTGTGAAATCAACATCGTTTTTACTTTTAGCTCATTAATTTACTCCAATTAGCGCCAATAGAGCAGCAACGCCTAAAATAGTTGTTTACATGTTTTGATTGGTCAGATAATTGCAGGAGCTAGATGTAACTGAAATGTCACAGGTGGGGAGAGGGGCAGACATAGAGGGGGATTGGCTTGAAGCTCTGAACATCATGACGGAATTGGAATGTATTTGGGCTATTACTAGCACTATAACTTCACCGAATTAGATAACTAATAGACAATATTTTTGAAAAAAATATGTAAAACGTCATTTACCAGTTCTCAAGATTTTGAAAATAACGATTCTGTTCTGGAACACTAGAAATCACTTTTGTTCCTGGTCCTGTTTCTGTTGCTCTGAAAATGTACTCCTTTTCCCTGAACCGGTTCCAAACCCTGGCAGAAACTAGTTGTTTCAATGCATCACGGCTGCAGCCACGTAGTAGATGACAGCTCGTCATACAATGTGACCAAAAGCAAAGTTCTGCACACATGTAAGAGGTATTCAGTGCATTTGGAAAGTATTCAGACCCCTTGACTTTTTCCACGTTTTGTTATGTTTAGTCATAACTTTAATATGGAATCGAGTACTTATTTTCCTCAATCTAGATACAATACCCCATAATGATGAAGCAAAACATGTTTTTAGAATTTTTTTGCTAATTGATAAAAAATAAAAAAAAACGGATACCTTATTTACATAAGGATTCAGACTAGAGGTCGACCGATTATGATTTTTCAACGCCGATACCGATTATTGGAGGACCAAAAAAGCCGATACTGATTAATCGGCCATTTTTAAAAATGTGTAATAATGACAATTACAACAAAACTGAATGAACACTTATTTTAACTTAATACTGTATAATACATCAATAAAATCAATTTAGCCTCAAAGTAAATAATGAAACATATTCAATTTGGTTTAAATAATGCAAAAACAAAGTGTTGGAGAAGAAAGTAAAAGTGCAATATGTGCTATGTAAGAAAGCTAATGTTAACGTTCCTTGCTCAGAACATGAGAACATATGATAGCTGGTGAGTCTTCAATATTCCCAGGTAAGAAGTTTAAGGTTGTAGTTATCATAGGAATTATAGGACTATTTTCCTCTACCATTTGTATTTAATTAACCGTTGACTATTGGATGTTCTTATAGGCACTTTAGTGTTGCCAGTGTAACAGTATAGCTTCCGTCCCTCTCCTCGCTCCTCCCTGGGCTTGAACCAGCAACACAACGACAACAGCCACCACATCGAAGCAGCGTTACCCATGCAGAGCAAGGGAAACAACCACCCCAAGGTTCAGAGCGAGTAACGCATGCTAATTATCCAGCCATTTCACTTCGGTTACACCAGCCTGATCTCGGGAGTTGATAGGCTTGAAGTCCCAAACAGCGCAATGCTTGACGCACAACGAAGAGCTGCTGGCAAAACGCACGAGAGTGCTGTTTGAATGAATGTTTACGTGCCTGCTTCTGCCTACCACCACTCAGTCAGATACCTAGATACTTGTATGCTCAGTCAGATTAGCTAGACAAGCTAGATAATATCTAGTAATATCATCAACCATGTGTAGTTAACTAGTGATTATGATTGATTGTTTTTATAAGATAAGTTTAATGCTAGCTAGAAACTTACCTTGGCTTACTCCATTTGCGTAACAGGCAGTCTCCTTGTGGAGTGCAACGAGAGAGAGGCAGGTCGTTATTGCGTTGGAAGATTGGATCCCCCGAGCTGACAAGGTGAAAATCTGTCATTCTGCCCCTGAACGAGGCAGTTAACCCACCGTTTCTAGGCTGTCATTGAAAATAAGAATGTGTTCTTAACTGACTTGCCTAGTTAAATAAATATTAAATAAAGGTGTAAAAAAAAAAATAATTGGCGCCCAAAAATACTGATTTCCGATTGTTATGAAAACCTGAAATCGGCCCTAATTAATCGGCCATTCCGATTAATCGGTCGACCTCTAATTCAGACCCTTTGCTATGAGCCTCAAAAAATTACCTGAGGTGCATCCTGTTTCCATTGAACATCCTTGATGTTTCTACAACTTGATTGGACATGATTTAGAAAGACACACACCAGTCTATATAAAGTCCCACAGTTGACAGTGCATGTCAGAGCAAGAACCAAGCCATGAGGTCGAAGAGCTCCGAGACAGGATTGTGTCCTGGCACAGATCTGGGGAAGGGTGCCAAAACATTTCTGCAGCATTGAAGGTCCCTAACAACACAATGGCCTCATCATTCTTCAATGGAAGAAGTTTGGAACCACCAAGACTCTTTTTAGAGCTGGCCGCCCCAGACAAACTGAGCAATTGGGGGAGTAGGGCCTTGGTCAGGGAAGTGACCAAGAAGGTAACTCTGACAGAGAGTTGTCCTTCTTGGTCAGGGAAGTGACCAAGAAGGTAACTCTGACAGAGAGTTGTCCTTCTTGGTCAGGGAAGTGACCAAGAAGGTAACTCTGACAGAGAGTTGTCCTTCTTGGTCAGGGAAGTGACCAAGAAGGTAACTCTGACAGAGAGTTGTCCTTCTTGTTCAGGGAAGTGACCAAGAAGGTAACTCTGACAGAGAGTTGTCCTTCTTGAAGGTTCTCCCATCTCTGCAGCACTCCACAAATCAGGCCTTTATGGTAGAGTGGCCAGACAGAAGACACTCCTCAGTAAAAGGCATCTGACAGCCAGCTTGGAGTTTTGTCGAAAGGTACCTAGAGACTCTCCAACCATGAGAAACAAGATTCTCTGGTCTGATGAAACCAAGATTGAACTCTTTTGCCTGAATTCCAAGTGTCACGTCTGGAGGAAATCTGACACCATCCCTACGGTGAAGGCATGGTGGTAGCCTCATGTTGTGAGGATGTTTCTCAGGGATTTGGAGACTAGTCCGGATCGAGGGAGAGATGTACAGAGAGAACCTGTCCAGAGCACTAAGGACCTCAACAGGACAACAACCATAAGCACACAGCCAAGAAAACACAGGAGTGGCTTTGGGACAAGTCTCTGAATGTCCTTGATTGGCCCAGCCAGAGCTTGAACTTGAACCCGATCGAACATTTCTGGAGAAACCTTAAAAACAGCTGTGTTCAACCTGACAGGGCTTCAGAGGAGAATGTGAGAAATTGTGAGAAATTCCACAAATACAGGTGTGCCAAGCTTGTAGCATGTTTGTATTTAACCTTTTATTTATCCAGGCTAGTCAGTTAAGAACAAATTCTTATTTACAATGAAGACCTACACCGGCCAAACCCAGACGACGCTGGGCAAATTGTGCGCTGCCCTATGGGACTCCCAATCATGGCCTGTTGTGACACAGCCTGGATTCAAATCAGGGTGTCTGTAGTGACTCCTCAGCACTGAGATACAGTGCCTTAGACTGCTGCCCCACTCGGGAGCCCCGAGAGAACTCTAGGCTGTAATCGCTACCAAAGGTGCTTCAACAAGGTACTGAGTAAAGGGTCTGAATACTTATGTAAGTGTTATATTGCAGTAAAAAAAAAAAAGCACATTTTAAAACCTGTTTTTGCTTTGTCATGATGGGGTATTGTGTTTAGATTGAGGGGGGGGGGACTATTTAATCCATTTTAGAATAAGCCTGTAAAGTAACAAAGTGGAAAAAGTGAAGGGGTCTGAATACTTTCCTAATGCACTGTATCCCACGTGATACAAAACATAAATTCAGAATTGTAGAATCACCTGCAACTGGAAAATTACATTTTGAAGAATTTATTTTGTTCTCGATTTGGAGAAGAAGAAAAAAAGTATCGGCAAGAACAGGTTAGTTGCAAAATTGATGGCGGCGGTTTGTATGCGACTTTCCTGTAATGTACTTCTTAAAATCTTTGGTTATATCACATGATCTGGTGTAAAATATGTAGCTACAGTTTTTTCTATTATCACATGTCTACAAAACAGAGGTTAAGTTGTTTCTATATATGTGCCATCTCTGCTATATGTCCTACTAACAAATACAAAACAAATCTCAAACTTAGTCCCACAAAGATAAACCCGGTCTGGTCTGTCTTAATCATCCATTATTTATAGCTACAATATTTCACTTTTTTGGTGACCTGACCAAATTCACACACAAATGTGAGTTAGGTCTTTAATTCCCGTTGAATGCAATTCTAAGAAGCTATAGTTCTGTTCTGTGTGCTATTTCATTGCTTCCCGTTCTGAAGTTAAGTTTGAGTCTTTCGGTTATGTAAATCCGCTTCAAACAGCTGAATATACAAAATTTTTGGTTATGGAACATTTAATTTCACAGCTGTTTAATGGTACAATGACTGTTTGTTTTGTCACAAACTGAAATGACGAACTATTAGAATTTTAGCAACCAGGAAATGGCGGCGTGATTTCTGCATAGTCCATCTTTAAATAGCAGCTACAGTGTGCTGTCTTGCATGTACATGCAGCCTTGAAGCTGTTCAAGTATTGATATCACTCCACCGGCATTACATTAATGACTTGAGTTAGTCTTTTGTTCTATTTTGACTTGGTTTTTAGAAATGACTGTGCATAAGTCACACATTTGTCTGATTCCTCAAAGTACAGTTTTTGTTACTGAGCGGTAACAAAAACTTTGCAAATGTGGGTGATTTAAAATATAAATTGTCATTCAATGTGCCATTGAGGTTCTCTCTCTCTCTCTCTCCTCCCCTAGTGATGTATAGGTGTTCTTTATTGACCCCCCCCCCCCCGCCAATTTCCCTTTGGGTTCGACATTGTACTATCCTTAAAGCTGTCCACAGTTTGAGTCTTTAGGACAGGGATGGTAGTCTGCTATTTGGTTATAACCTAATCTGTTCTGACGGTGATAAGTGGAGTAATCATCTTTTATTAGATTTAAGACTTTTTGGCACCCCCCCCACGTCCCGTTAGTTTCACACAACATGCAAGATAGTGAGAGATTCACACGTTTAAAAAAAAAAAATCTGTTTTCAAGGAATTGTATGAACTGTGAATGAGTTGTTTCTGGATGACTGGGTAGTAGAGCGGGAGATATTGTGCGGCATGATGCAGCATTGTTGCGGCTTTGTGTGCTGAACTGTTCTCTGAGCATTGTGAAATTAGTCCAGCAGTCTGTGCATCAGTGTTCACCTCTTCTATTGAGGGTTTTCATATCCCTTATCTATGCAAATGTATGGACCATGTAGCCTAGACTTTGAACAGTATTGGCCACAACGTTTGTCTGCTTTAAATTGGGCACCTCTTAAATGCTCTGTCGTTGGTCCTGTGTAATTAAATGTATCCACAAATAATTAAGGATTAGGCTACCCCTTTCAGTTTCAAATTGTAGGCCTCATTTTTGAAAATCTTAAAATAAGCTCCAAGCAGGGATAAATGCACAATGTCAGTTGAGGAAGTAGAGGTTCAGCCTCTGTTTGTTCGGTCTGTCTGAAACCATTTCCATCCAAGGATGTGCAGCATTTTGAGGAGATGAGGCACAATGCGACCACAAGCAAGCACTATGGGGTTAAATCTGCTCAACATAAGCGTTCCACAAATGAAAACCAGCACATTGAAAGGGGCTATACCCCCCCACCCAATTTCCACCTTACTGTCATGGACTGAAAGACTCTATTCCTCACAAACTAGATTGGCAGGTTTTCTTGTGATCAGGGACGGGAATATCTATACAGTGTGCTGATGGTTTAGGGTAATGCTTCAGATGTACCCTCACAAGGATCATGTTTGAGTCTGCCTGCTGTCTTTTCCGAGCCCTCTGTGGAAGACCTGCATTTTCCCTGGCTTTTGAGATATTGTGCAGCATTGATTGATCCAGCTGTGCTTAACAGTGGTACTACAAACATCTGAATGAAACAAAATTATTATTATTTTTTAATCATTGGAGCCTGTTCACTGGCTTATGGTATTAATCTTTATCTACCTGCAAGTACTGTATTTCACAGGTTTTGCATTTCATAAAATTGCGGAATCCAGTATTGAATATTGTGCTATTTCTTTTAATAAGCTTAATAGGATAATGACACCATTGTGGAGAGGTGGGTAGGGTCTCCAAACCGACAAAGCCTTTGTAAGAGGCAGTCTCTCACCTTTCACATACGAGCAGCTCATTTCGAATTCATCTGTGGCCCTGTGCCTAGCTCCATCTCACTGAGGCTTTTTAATTTCTCCCCCTGTTGAAGCGATTATTCAAATGGCAGTCCGTGAGACTCAGTAACCCGACGGCTGGTGGTAGCTGAGCCCCAGGCCCGGCAGGCTGAATATACCAGTCCCCTGCTGCCCAGGGATCGTACAGACAGAACTCAGGAGGGAGGCTATCCATTCAGACCAGCCCAAGCAGTCAATGTCAAGATATTAGCAATCATCATCCTATTATATATTATAGGCTGGGCTATTCTTTTGATTGACTGATGACTGACCGCAGTAGTGCAACTATAGTGGGCAGTATGTCTTCAATCCAATTGCAATATTGTGGTGCATTGTCCTTATTGATTGATCATATCTTTGTTCAAAACCAGGGATTTTTTTTTGCCATTCTTGGGCGGGCTGCCAAACAGTGGGAAAACAATGCTTTCAGTATTAACTTAAATGACTGAAACCACAAAGTATGTAGAAAATATATATATATTTTAAAAAATCTTTGAGAACTAACGATAACCAATATAAACGCAAGAAGGGGAGAAAATGACAATTCCCCCAAAACCATTGTTTTGAGCAAATAACACAGCATTAGCAATGCAAAATGCCTAGAATTTTAGGGAACTAGCTTTTAAAGCTGCAAAATGGAAAAATGTGTAGAATTGCAAGAAATTCTTCAACTGCAAAAAGGTCTATTGGTGCCATGGAGAAATTATGGGCAATGAATGGTCTATGATTTTTATTTAATCTAATGTTTGCCAAAAAAATACCTCATACGTGAGACTTCCTGCTGGGTATTGGGTGGGCACATGCATGCTCCTCTGTTCATTGCTATGATGGCAGGAAACTATTGCAGGTGCCTTCTCTGAAGCAGCTCAGGCCTAAGTGACTCTGAAGGATTCCTTTGAAACCTCTCCTATGTTCTGCTCTAATCCAGTATGTAGTTTGTGCTCCTGGTTGTGGTGTTGGTGAGATGGGACTAGCTCAGTCTTCATTAGCAACGCTGTGCATCACCAGAATGCAGATGAGCTATGAAGCCATTCATCTCCTGGAAATGCGTCCCTGATTCCAATTTGAATCTTATTTGCAGTTGTGTGAGCCCACTTCTCCATGTTAAAGAAATATCTTTATGTGAGAGATCAGAGGGGGATAATTGCTCTTAAGTGAACCTCATTTAGTGCTGGCCAGAGCAATTACAGTAACTGCAGTTCCAGGCATTTTCGGGGGCCTGCAGCAGCTGTCATTGAACACTCTGAAGCTGTGATATCAAATGGTGAATAGATTGACATTGGCAAAGCATTATGTGGAAATGGAATGTTCAAGGATGGATTTTAATTAGTTTTGCAGGTTTTATGCAGCTGTTTTGCATCTAAGGAAAGTCATAATTAAAAATAACAATTAGAAACGCATTATTTTTTGTAATGATTAAAAATAAATTATTCTCAAGGTGCTGTAAGGTGAAAGAAAGCCAGCACTTCTTTCCCTCAGGCAAAAACCCCCAGGGCTTGTGGGAGATGTTTTATCATTAATGTTATTCAGGAGCCAAATTTTTTTTTGTTTTGCTCAGCTGGGCGCTTTAATCTATTTTTGCTGTAAATTAATGAATTTTTAAAGAGCCGTTCGCTGGATGTTGGAATGCAGCATTGGTTCAGAGTTTTCAAACAACCCCCCCCCCCCCCCCCCCCCTACCTCCTCATGGGATGGAGAGAGCAAGTTTACTGAAGAACTACGCTTGAGTTAATTTAAAAAAAAATCATCTAGCAATACACTGCCTAACTCTGTCTCCCTCTCTCCAATATGCAAGGCTGAAAATGTCTGTAAAATTTGGGAAGAAACTAGTTGTGGACACTGATCAGTGAAAAACGTTTTAATTATTCTGCTTGCCCAGAATTATCGAAACAAGTCTACACATTTGAACTCAATCTCTTAATGTGTCCATATTGCCATCCGCTAGCTTAGATAAGGGCCTTGTTTGTGTGCTGGTGCCATGTTTTTGGACCAACCTTCCCCATGTTGACTATTGAAGCCGCTACAGAGGAACCAGCTACCCACACTGTGGCCTGGTGGGTTCGCGCTCGAGAACGTGTGGGTGAGAGAGGACAGAGGGAATCATGAATTCATCTCTTGCAACGTGGGGCTGTTGTGGTTCTCTCAGAATAGGCTGCACGTGGCAGCTGTAAGAAGGCCTAACCACCACAAGAAGAAATGTTCCAGGGGAATTGACTACAGGTAAGGTTTGACCATATATAAGTGTAGATTAGAACATCCCATAGTAGGACCTTGCCATCTCTGCCATGTGAGACTAACAGTATGCGTAATGAGTAAGACTGACTGCTAATACCTTGACAGGATTTCATGAGTTCATCATATTGTACTTGGTGTCCTTGAGTTGTCATCGCCTATCGCAGGACTTTTTCTTTTTTCTTCCTATGCTCAGTAGAAGCAATTGATATGCCTATACGATTCACACTCTTAAGAGACTTGTGAGCTGTGTGCTGGCGACGGCTTTTGCTAAGCTTACACAGCTTAAGTAATGAGAATGGAGCTCTCCTCCTGCTATTTAGTATCCATTTTAATTACAGTGGCTAGCTTATTCGCTCTTAGCGAATGCAAATTTCACCAAGTTAAATGGCTTAACTTGCTAAAGATGACCTTTTTTGAGAGAGGAATCTTCATCCCAAAACAAAGTTGTAGCCAAGTCCTTTTGCTGGAAGCATTGATAACACTGGAATAATACAATGACCTGTGTGTGTGTTTATACTGCCAGCCTCTCTGTTCAGTGAGGAAAAGTAGGGTCGGTTTAATTAAGCCTTTTGCTCTTAATCCTGATTTTTAGGAAAGTCAGGCTAAATGTGTTAGTAGTATTTGGAGACGCTACTCACTGTGACGGTCCCTGTCCCAAGTCAGTCCTGCTGGGGTTGAACCAGTCAGCCATTCAACCAGCCTCATCTCTACGGCTTCAGTCACTGCTCATTCTTCTCCCTCTCATCTTTCTCTCTCAATGCTAATGCAGACCAGACAAATTATCTCCACCTAATTTCAGAGATTTTATCTAGACTTGTGATGTGGTGCAATGCACATGATCTTTAGGAATGATGGCCAAGTTTAGCAGATGGACTATTTGGGGGGGGGGGGGGGGGCTGCTGTGTTAAGTTAGATGTCTCAACCTTATGAATTTAAATGGTCTTTTTTACCCTTGTGCCTCAACGTTTTCTGCCTGCTCAGCAGAACGTCTTAAGTCTCCCCCACTATATTGTGCGTTTCTGAAACTCGAATAAATTGCTCTTCACGTAGTTCATGTGCACACAGGTTTCATTTGTGATTCAGAAAATCCCAGAATGAAGCCAAGGGATCTCTGTGGAGTTTGCGGAAACGTCGGTCTGTGGAGCCATAACCGACACAATGAGTGATTTACTCCCCTCTCTCTCTCTGCTAACCCATACCACTACATTCACTCGCTGCTCCTCACTTAGCAAACAACACATCTGTGGAGATTTCTGAAGAATGCATCTTGTTACTCAGATGAGTCATACTTCCTCTGGCCTGTGTGCTTCTCCCTCAGAGTGGATGAATGAGCGGGTGTGCAGTGGGGGGAGGGGAGTGGCAGGATGGCTGCGGTGCCCTGCCACTGTGCCAGTGGCCTATAATGTAATAAGGAAGTGTCAAGGCCACGCCACACTTCATGCAAACGGCGTCGGAGCGTTGTACACGGTCCGCTCCAACATTTTATTATAAAAAAATGTTTAGCCACAAAAGAGTAAGTAGAACTGCATGTGTAGTGTATAGTGCCCGTTTCAGCGTGTCTGTGAAGGAGCTTGAGGCGAGGCAGATCCATGGTGCAACAGAATGGCCGTCCCCAGGTGGCTGATGTGATGGTCAGCCAGGGTGAGTCATCCTCTGGTAAACTGATGGCCTGGAAGCCCAGCCGCTGACCCTGGCAGGGCTATGTTCCACTGGGCCTGGGAGGCAGGCAGGCCCTGGGGCTGGAGAGGATGGAGCCTGCTGCACCTGGTCATGTCTGAAGCAATTGCTGCCTCTATCTCTGGAGGAATTTGGTGTTGTTAGTCTTTTGTCCAGTGCAGGAATTAAGATTCCTTCATCAAAGCCTGCACTTTGTTACGTCTTGGGCCACACACACACACACACACACACACACACACATCTGCCAACCTTGACGTCTAGGAAGAATATATTTTTTTATAGTAGGGGAATTCTTAGGCTACTGTTTACTTTGCACAATGCACAGACTCCATTGATTTGACGTAGTCATTGATTTGACGTAGTCATTGTTATATAGGCTATGTCAACTGTATTGGTGTATAGTTAAATCACATGGCGTTCACATTAGTGTTGATAACGGTTAGTGTTTGACTGCCATTAGGCCTCACTCGGCTTAGTCCTGTCTTCCCTATACCGGCACTATTTGATCCCTTGCCAGGATCAATAACTCAGTCTGAGTGACCTACTTATGTCTTCTAAGAGTGCCCGAGATACTTATATTTGCAGGAGAATACGGTGGTTAAATATGTCAATTAAATTGTAGTTAAAACCATTTTAGGATTTAAGCACCCAAAGGCTGTGTCAGCATGGTAGTCACCTCAGAGAATTCCCTTCGTTATCGCAGAGCCACAGAGGCATTCTGCAAACATTTCAGATGTAATATCTCATTAGCAACAAATGATTGAATTTTATATTGGCTCTACCTCCCTCAAGCCAATTCCAAAAATGTCAGCATCTAACTAATTAGCCTTGTCAAAGTCCGTAATGGTATACTTTCTGTTTGATGTATCCAGTTTATCCATGTTGTCACTCAGACGTATGATTCAATCGATATCAAAGGCTTTTAGTTAGTGTAGTGGCACTGGGCATGAAGGGGAAAACCCCTATAGTACCATGGTCTACCCCCATACGTGTGCGTAGACCGTATTAAGTGCGGGGAAGAACCGATAGTTGCATAACGCACTATTATTTTGGGACTATTATAGATATGGCTCAAAGTATATATTTTTGCTTCAGTAGGTAGCATTAGCTAGCGATAGTTGACTGTACATGCTTCCTATTGCGAATAAATCAAATGTATTTATATAGCCCTTCGTACATCAGCTGATATCTCAAAGTGTTGTACAGAAACCCAGCCTAAAACCCCAAACAGCAAGCAATGCAGGTGTAGAAGCACGGTGGCTAGGAAAAACTCCCTAGAAAGGCCAAAACCTAGGAAGAAACCTAGAGGAACCAGGCTATGAGGGTGGCTAGTCCTCTTCTGGCTGTGCCGGGTGGAGATTATAACAGAACATGGCCAAGATGTTCAAATGTTCATAAATGACCAGCATGGTCAAATAATAATAATCACAGGCAGAACAGTTGAAACTGGAGCAGCAGCATGTCCAGGTGGACTGGGGACAGCAAGGAGTCATCATGCCAGGTAGTCCTGAGCCATGGTCCTAGGTCTCAGGTCCTCCGAGAAAGAGAGAATTAGAGAGCATACTTAAATTCACCCAGGACACCGGATAAGACAGGAGAAGTACTCGAGAATAGGTTAAGTTAGTTGAATTCCATTTAGTTCTGTAACTTTTTTTTATGCATGTAAAAAAAAAATATATATATATATTTGAAATAGAAAACGATTATTTTGTTATCGAACTGACCTCAAAGCACTAATCAATCAGACCTACCTGCACCAAAACTCATATTATATTATATATATATATATATTATATGAATCGTAAGACGTATAGAATGAGGACAATTGTAATACATATTGTATCGGCACCGAAGTCTTGTGGTAATATCGTATCGTGAGGTCCTTGGCAATTCCCAGCCTTTCTAGACCCGAAGAACCGATTCTACATTAATTATGTTTAAAAGGGACGGGACCATAAAGCTTGGTGATCACTGAAAATGAAGCACAGGGAAGATCAATGCTTATGAGAGCGGTCTGATATGAGCTGGCTTTAATTGGAAAACGGTGCTGTTTTCCTATGAGGACAGCATCTCAAACTAATCTCTAATTGCAGTTTTTCGGCGTGTTGCCTCATTGAAGCAGAAACAAGCTGTGCTGTTGAATGCGGCGTCTTGGCTGCTCATTCCCTTGTACAAGGCTTTGCTGCTTTGAAATGTCAGTTTGACACGATCGGCCCAGCTCAGTATGACCACCCTGGACCCGGCATGGCCGCTCCAGGGGGTGTGTTCACAAATTTTTCTTAGGGTTCCTCTAATACTGTGATGCCTTCCCTTCTGGTTTCTCTCCCCCCATTAAGATGCAGGAGGCAGAGAAAGTCTGTTCGGTAGGGGGGGTGAGAGAGAGACTGTGCGCATTGGGACCTTAATTACTTAATGGGCGCTGTAGAAACCGAGCGCACAAGTTCTGTAGCTCACAGAATGTCTAGCTGCAGAGTGTCAAAGTTAATGTTATGACAAAAGTGATCATGATTGAGGATGAAGAAATGAGTAGTGCCTCTTCGGCTAATACTGATTTACTACTGGGTGGAGAGGTTCAAGACTCGTAATCCCCATAGTGCTCTCGTCACATTATCCCTCAGAAATGACTGGCTTTGAAACCCCCTTGCCTGCCTCATTCTTGTTCTTTTGACTTTCATGTTGTCCTATAAACTTCACATTTTTAAGGGTTCATAGCAAGCAGGCACTGTTTATTTGGTGTTAGCCTATTTGTTTTCTATTCTTGCTGTTTTGTAGCCCTACTTACCATGCTAAGTACAAATGCACTTTTTAGAACCTAAGGTCTAACTCTACGTTTTATTTACACTGCTAAAGGAACACTAAAATAACACACCCTAGATCTGAATTAATTAAATATTCTTATTAAATACTTTTTTCTTTACATAGTTGAATGTGCTGACAACAATCACACAAATTATCAATGGAAATCAAATGTATCAACCCATGGAGGTCTGGATTTGGAGTCACACTTAAAATTAAAGTGGAAAACCACACTACAGGCTGATCCAACTTTGATGTAATGTCCTTAAAATGAGTCAAAATGAGGCTCAGTAGTGTGTGTGGCCTCCACGTGCCTGTATGACCTCCCTACAACGTCTGGGCATGCTCCTGATGAGGTGGCGGAGGGTCTCCTGAGGGATCTCCTCCCAGACCTGGACTAGAGCATCCGCCAACTCCTGGACAGTCTGTGGTGCAACGTGGCGTTGGTGGATGGAGCGAGACATGATGTGCTTAATTGGATTCAGGTCTGGGGAACGGGCGGGCCAGTCCATAGCATCAATGCCTTCCTCTTGCAGGAACTACTGACACACTCCAGCCACATGAGGTCTAGCATTGTCATGCATTAGGAGGAACCCAGGGCCAACCGCACCAGCATATGGTCTCACAGGGGCTCTGAGGATCTCATCTCGGTACCTAATGGCAGTCATGCTACCTCTGGCGAGCACATGCAGGGCTGTGCGCCCCCCCAAGGAAATGCCACCCCACACCATGACTTACCCACCGCCAAACCGGTCATGCTGGAGGATGTTGCAGGCAGCAGAGCGTTCTCCACGGCGTCTCCAGACTCTCACGTCTGTCACGTGCTCAGTGTGAACTTGCTTTCATCTGTGAAGAGCACAGGGCGCCAGTGGCGAATTTGCCAATCTTGGTGTTCTCTGGCAAATGCCAAACGTCCTGCACGGTGTTGGGCTGTAAGCACAACCCCCACCTGTGGACGTCGGGCCCTCATACCACCCTCATGGAATCTGTTTCTGACCATTTGAGCAGACACATGCACATTTGTGGCCTGCTGGAGGTAATTTTGCAGGGCTCTGGCAGTGCTCCTCCTTGCACAAAGGCGGAGGTAGCGGTCCTGCTTCTGGGTTGTTGCCCTCCTATGGCCTCATCCACGTCTCCTGATGTACTGGCTAGTCTCCTGCTAGCGCCTCCATGCTCTAGAAACTACGCTGACAGACACCGCAAACCGTCTTGCCACAGATCTCATTGATGTGCCATCCTGGATGAGCTTCACTACCCGAGCCACTTGTGTGGGTTGTAGACTCCGTCTCATGCTACCACTAGAGTGAAAGCACCGCCAGCATTCAAGTGACCAAAACATCAGCCAGAAAGCATAGGAACTGAGAAGTGGTCTGTGGTCCCCACCTGCAGAACCACTCCTTTATTTGGGGTGTCTTGCTAATTGCCTAGAATTTCCACCTGTTGTCTATTCCATTTGCACAACAGCATGTGACATTTGTCAATCAGTGTTGCTTTCTAAGTGGACAGTTTGATTTCACAGAAGTGTGATTGACTTGGAGTTACATTGTTGTTTCAGTGTTCCCTTTATTTTTTTGAGCAGTGTATTTCAAAACTCATGGATAATTGAATATTAATCCCCCAAAAATGTGATACACGCCACTGTAGTGCTAACAAATGTTTAGAAATTCAGTCATGAGAGCCTGGAATTGTATTCAGTTGATGGAGTCTACATGCAGAATACATTCAGTATGATTGTGGGTGTGTGTGTGGCTATTCGATAAGTGTTTGGGTCTGTAAGTGGCATGATCTTGGAACTGTTAATATGTTGAAGCTCCTGTGGACAGGCTCTGTAGGTCAGCAGTCTGCTCTGCTGCACTACAGCTCCTCTGAACCAGTGAGTCATGTTGCATACCACATGACTCACCACTTTCGCCAAGTGAGTCATCTCTAACAAAAGCGCCTCATATGGAGGAGGCTGAGGGGGAACCAGGAACCTCTTTCTGAGAAATATTTTAATTTTTTCAATAAAATTGCAGTAAATGGTCATATGTTACATTTCTTCATGCTGTCCGCTATCAGCTTCTCTGAATCTGTCTCGTCATTAGCCTAGTTTGTGAGCGTACGCGTGTGTTCTGTTTTCTGATAACCATGAATTGGTGAGGATTGTATAGCATAGTGCTGTTCAACGCATTTTGTCGTCATTGTCCTGTCATTTCTCGTATTCCCAGCCATCTTGGCAGAGAACTTAAAGCAGCATAGTGTTGTGCATTTAATCTGTTTTTGAATCGTAAAAAAAAAAAAAATGTATTCACGTGCTTGTTATCTGACAGACATGTCCTCCATGGCTGTTTCACAATATCCATAGCTCCCCCCCCCCCCCCCCCAGAATTTTATTTGAACTCCAAGGCCTTCTACTCTCTGGCTTTCCTTGTTTTAATAATCCTGCTATATCAATTGAAGTCTTAGTCAATTTTGTTGTAGAATTCATAGTGAATCTTTACTGTGGCTCTAAAGTATAATTCCTTTCTCGCTCACTGTTAAACAGAAGCCATGCCGAAGACCCGGGAGAGCAATGGGGAGTTTTATTAACCTATACAGCTGTTTGTCCTTGGCCAACACATGCTTTCTCATGCTTAGGCTATAATAAAACCATAATGACAGGCATAGAGGCTGAGACGCACAAATAAGAAGTGATCGTTGTCTTGGGCATGTGATCTCTGAGGCAATGGAGACTGATTTGGTTTGGAGCTCTCGTATTGCGGCGGTCTCTCGCCCTCTCAGCTGAACAGTTCTGATTGATGAAGCGCACGCAGTGTCTCCTGCAGGATATAGGGTTGACATTGTTTCTGTGGATTTTCGGCGTATGGCTGTTACTCATTGTGAATATTATGTATTGCACAATGGCGGTGTGTACCCCCTTAGACGTATTAGTAATCCTATTTCTATGGTGTTGTGTGCATGGCCCCTTTTTAAGGGGAGCCTGTGTCTGCTGGCTGGCTGTTTCTGGGGCCCCTAAGTGAAGGTGTCTCTGTCAGATGAGTGACGCTCTGCAGAGGCAGCAACTGGGACTTGTGTTTCATCTCCTCTCATACAGCTCTGGAGCAGACATGCAAATCCGCTTTTAATGAGCGCAGCCTGTGGTGTGTGTGTGTGTGTGTGTGTAGGGGGATGGGGATATGCTCAGGAATTTTAAAGTGGGGTAAAAGGAAGGTAAGGTGAGCAACCGACAGCAGCGTGCCAGAGCAGAATGGGAGAAAAAGGCTTTGTAATCTGTGAGGGAGGTTGAGGGGTATGTCAGATGTGATAGGAAGTCTCCTCTCTCGACTCAAACATTCATTAGCCCCTCTGATATCTGACGTGGCTCCCTCTCTTTGGTGCTAAAACACTCTGGGGTGAAGCTGCAAAGGTTTTTTTGGTGATTACATTTCCAACCAGCATCAACAATAATGCACATTGCTTCACGCAGAGAATTACTGTGAGGGCTTTGAAAGTAAAAAAAAAAAAATGTTTTTATTCGTCTGGATGTTTTAGAATCCCCCCCCCCCCCCCCGTATGTGTCTGCAGTACATTCAGGGACATAACAGCTTTTAGTCTTGCTGTGGACTTTGCTACAAAGCGTGCAGGGTACTTTTACCTGATCTTTGGAAAGTGATAATCCATCAGTGGTGCATGTCATGTGACGTCTGGATGTTCGGTCATGACATGTAGCTCTCTGGAGCCGTGATGCAGATGAGCTTTGCGCTGTCTGTAAAGATCCTGGATCAATGTACGATTTATCGCCTTCAGCCGTTGTCATATAATGTTAATACACTGAGGACTTAAGACTTTTTTTTGATGAGCTTTTGCAAATCGATTGGCGGTGAACAACCTCATCAGCTGCCACTGACTTGATCGGAATTTCCCTGGAGGTCCTTATAGCCCTGCGAAATGGCTGCGCTCACTAGGCGGTTTCTATAAAATACTAGACCAATTTGTACAATCTCCACAGTAGTGCAATTAGACAACCCAGAGACTTATCGCTCTAAATAATGTCATAAAATATTGGATAAATGATATATGGTGGCTATGATGACAACACTCAGTGTAGTCCACTGCTTTATGCGCCTCCCAGATGTTTCTAACCACACGTCTACAAACGGCCTTGACGCAGCTGTTTCATGGGAGGAGCAGAGGGCGTTCCACACCAGTCTGTCCCACGAGTACAGTTCGCTAGTGACCAGATTCAGGAATTGTCAAGCAGCCCCCATGCCTTCCTCCCCTCGTAAAGTGCGAGTTCCATAGCAGAAGCATGCTTCTCCTCACTACCTGCATGGGCTGCTGCCTTCTCTCTGACAACACCAGTTTCAGATTACCACCTGGCTATGGCTGCGTCCTAACACTGGAGGGAGTTCCTCTGTCTGTCTTGACAGCCAGGCTACCGTAGCGTTGAGTCATGTCACTGGACACAACACTGTGGTGCTGTTCTCCTGAAGCTGCTGCCATGTGGGAGTGGTGGCTGGTGGCTTTGTTCTGTTGCCTTGCAGCTTCAATGTAAGTAAACAAGTTCAGCAAGCCTGGTCTGTGCAGGAGACTTGTCTGCAACACTGTATTGTTCAGTTTGTATTATTATTATTATTATTATTATTATTATTATTATTATTATTATTATTATTTAAAATAAAATAAAAACATTTCCAACTGTGTGGACTGGTCAGCAGGTGGAGTGATCTCTCGGATCAGATCTGTGATCAGCGACGTGTCAGCAGTGGCTCTGCCAGGCAGTATGAGTTCAGTCCCCATGGTGATTTCACAGTCTGATACTGCTGCACAGCGGCTGTTCGGACAGCGTGTCTGAAATTTCCATCGCTTCATTTGAACATCGTGCACTTGGCTTTGGGAGATGATTTTTGCTTACTTTGAACTTTTTAAAATCTAAATCGTATACCTGGTCTCATGATAAATCCTCTGGGTTAGTGATGCCCTATTGTGCTGTTTGATGAGCAATGCCATGTTGATTCCCTTTTGCCTGGAGGTATTTGAACAGCAAAGGCCTAGAACAACAATGACTCGTACAGTTGCCTTCTCTCCTCTCCTCCTCCACACCCAGGTAAACAGTGTGGTCTCTTGGAAACCAAACGCGTTGACGCAACCTGGAACAGGGTGTGTGGGAGGGATGATGTTGACAGGTGGCGATGCTGAATGCCTGTCTATCTCCGACTCTCAGTCACTCACGTGGCCTAAAGCTTCCAGGAAGCTGCCTTCTGAAGTGGCTCAGTCTCAGCCAGGTAGAGGGCAGGAAGCCGTGCTACTCCAGCTAGTCTTGTTATAGACTCCATCCGCTCAAGTCCTACTGTTCTCTCTGCTGCCGCACGGCAAGGGGTACGGATGCACCGAGTCTGGAACCAAGCCAAACCATCTCAGTGCAAGAGGCGTCACTATAGTACCTGGTTCGAATCCAGGCTGTATCACATCCGGCCGTGATTGGGAGTCCCATAGGGCGGTGCACAATTGGCCCAGCATTGTCGGGGTTTGGCCAGTGTAGGCTGTCATTTGTAAATAGGAATTTGTTCTTAACTGACTTGCCTAGTTAAAATGAACAATAAAAACATGGATTCGGTACTGGTACCCGTGTGTGTGTGTGTGTGTGTGTGTGTGTATAGCTAAGTTATTGTTAGTCATTGTGTATTTATTCCTTGTTAATATATTTTTTTATTTCTCTTTTTCCCTTTCTCTGCATTGTTGGGAAGGGCCCATAAGTTTCCATTTCACAGTTCATCTACACCTGTTGTAGCACGTGAGAAATCGAATTTGATTTGATTTGGAAGGCTTCCAGAGAATGCCTGAGGAGTTTCTAACCAGGTTTGACCATGGCTGAGTCCTGGTGACTGACTCGTGGTGTCCCTGGTTCATTCCACAGCTGATTGTGGTTTCTCCACTCTCTGTCAACTCTCTCATTTTACTAGGGCTAACGGAACACACAGCAGCAGTCTCACTCTCGAATGGAATGGGATCGCTCTCCAGAAAGAATGTAGAGCTCTGTAATGGATGTTTTGTTTCTCCTGGCAGTGAATATGGGCCGCCGATGGACTGTCTGTGCTGGCTGTGACCCAGTGATGGGGGGGTCACTCACAGATCTAGTGATGGCATGCTGTCCCCCACACGCACTTCCGCAGAACGCTCCGACGTCACATCAAGCAGCCCTCTGCAAAGATGTCCTCCTCAGCCTGCCTGCCCTGCGCCAAATGGCTACGCTGTCTGAGCAGAGGCTAAGCTGACGCTCCAACATAAGATGAAACTATTGACCTGTGACTTAATCCTCTAATCTCCGCTGTTATTGTGCAACCACAAATGTAGAGGCATTATCGTTCCAGGGAAAGGGCACAGTTTTATGACGGGTGGCCCAGCCAGCCCCTTTGCAATGTGCCATGAATGCCCATCATGCTCTTATTGTGCATGGTCACTCTAGCATAAGCTTTATCTTAGTCAATTACTGTCTGGAAGGCTGCAGTCTGTTCCATACTATTTTTGTTGTGTGTTTGTGTTTATCTGTTTGTGGGCTGTGCTGCATGCGTTTTTCCACTGGCTACTGGGCGGCGTTATCTCATGCAGGGTAGAGGGTACAGTGACGCTTTATTTGTTTTTAAAGAGGGAGGGGATGGAGGTGCAGTAAAACGCTGAAATGGAACTCGCGGAGTCAAAGAGCAGCTCTTCAACAGCATCCAGTTCCGTCAGGCAGTGAACTCTTTTAATAAGCTGTTCATTATTTCTGAGAGAGTGGATATTGATTAAAAAGCAAAGCGGTTTTAATTTTAAACTCTAATATTAATGCCATCCCAGGTGAAGACAATTTTTCGGCTTACGTGACGAGAACCTCTTACGACTGAACCAAAGTGCCTTATTCTCCCAATTTAGAATGGCGTTGTATTTATATTTGACGCACTAAATAGGCCTGACTAGTGTTGTAACTATATGTTGCGCTAGTATCACTCTGTCTTTCCACAACCTTATGTGCTGCCTAGCCTGAACCCTGTCTCCATTTTGAAACTCAGGACATTATTCCAGCTCCTGTGATGTGATTTCTGAGCGTTCTCTGCCCACCCAGGTAATTCCTTCGACTCACGCTTTGGCAACTTCAGCTTGTTCTCGTTATTTAACACGTTTCAGTTGCCGCGAGGAAGAGCGCTTGTGAAGGTCGGTGATATGGGATTTACAAATGCACAACGTGGTGCTGGAACTCCATGTCAAGACGAAGCGGCTTATTCCGGCAGAGTCCATGCGGTTTTTTTAATTGCAGGAGAACTTCCTGATTTGTGAGTTTGCTGTATCTCTACTGATATGACACTGGAGCCAATCATATCTGGTCCAGAGGCAGTGCCAGCGCCTCCCTCCTTACCCCAGTGCCTGGAATTTAATTGTGGCCTATAGGATGGGATCTGGGGAATGCTGATGAGGGGAAAGGCTCAAGAATGCCACCAAAACAGTCCTCCTGCCAGTCCCTTAAGTGGTCTATTTGGGATTCAGCAGCAGCCCCTCTCTGTCCTGTCTGTCTTTCTCTGTGTCCTGTCTGTCTCTGTCTCACACTCCGGCTGCCAGGCTGGCGTGGAGTCGAGCTCCCCGGGGGAGAGTGTTAATGCAGGCCCTCAGGCCCAGGGACCAGGGTAATTGGGTTTGCATGGTCGGTGTCAGGGCACCCCCACCGCTCCCTACACAAAGGCCACCTCCCAGCCAAGCTGTTAGGGACAGAAACACAAACCCCTCCTGATCACTGGTGTAATTCATTGGAAAGGCTTATTGAATTACTGGAATGCTGTATGTGCTTTTTTTTGTGTGTGTGAGGACCTGCTGCAGATTGCACAATGAGCTTGAGGGCCTTGTGTTTGCCTGCCTGCGTGCGCAGCTCTCTCCAAGCCCAGGCTCCGAACACTACCCTGAATAACGGCAGACTGCTAATTTCTAATATCCCCAAACGGCGTAATTACTGCAGCTTCCATTCAGAATCCCTTTTCTCTTGTTTTCAAGGACCCAGGGGGTCGTGTTAGCTTTCCTTACGTCTGCTGTTTCAAAACAGACCGTCCAGAAATCTGCATCTTTAAACCCCGTTTCAACTGCGTTTTTTGTTTGTTCAATAGTGATCAGGGGCGTACAGCTATAGTTTACATTCTCAGACACTACGTTAGTACAATGCAGGCCATCCTATGTCTGTTTATCATGGAGCGAATGCAGCCGGCTACATTTTCCGAATGTTTTGCTTGAAGTTGAGCTCGCATTTTACTGGAGAAAAGTAGGCTACAAGAGGATAAATACCAGAGACAAGTAGCTCCACATCAGTCAGAGCGCTGTCTGCTGATAGAATGCCAGTTCCTGAATTCTCATTCAACTGCAGAAGTGTAACTGAAGCTTAAAATGAGTCTGATTCTGAGCAGAGATTACAATAACCATTTTACATCTGTTTACAATATCCAGCAAGGTATTTCTTACGCCTGAAAAATCACAATCTGCGTTAACGTGACCCCTGGTGTCTGTTTGACCAGGTCTTGATGTGGGGTGGGGGGGTCACAGTCTGTCTGCGCTGAAACCTCATGACAGCCTTGAGGTTGGAGCTGCATGGCTGGGCCTCATCCAACTCCGACTGTATTGGCTGGCCTGGTGTCAGCTGCCTGAAACGGCTTATGTAGACAGACATGCACATCCATGCGGCCTATTATACTCTTGTTGGTTTGATGCTGAGTGCTTCGAGCACCCCCACTAGTATGTTTTTGCTCAGTGCAACAAGAGCCAAGTTGTTCATGTCAACGTGGTATGAAAAGGGCAAGCGGGCAAAGACGAGTCTCTTCCGACCTGGATATGTGTTTTTTTAAAAGCTTTTGTCCTGAATTGAAATGATCACCTCACCTCTGTTTTGGTAAGAAGCTGAGGGGTGGGAGAAAAGCAACCACTCTCAAATTCATACAGCGCCGTGGCTGCGAAGACTGGCCATCCATGATATTAACGTTTTACCCGTGTTTTGAGGTTAGTGTTTGTTTACATTTACTTTGTTCACAAACATTGGAGTAAATTTTGCTTGGTCATGAGGTATTTACGAGTTATATTCTTTTAAGAATCAATGGGTACATATAAATCCAAACATTTCAGCAACTAAGGCTTTAAACTGCCTCACACACAGCATGGTGGTAATCTCCACTGTTTGGCAGAATAGTTATGGAGTATGGTGTTAAGTCACTGGTGAGGTGGGAGCAGGTGAACCGAGAGAACCCACTTCCCCTACAGTATACCATAGACTGCTTCACATAACCACCAAACCCAACCAATTAAATAGACCGGTTCCCAACACTGAAACAGAACTCCAAATGCGCAGCTAGCAGCTATCTGCAAACACAGGCCCTGTCTCTGAGCCCAGCTTGGCTGCGGGCTACAATAAGCTGAACAATGTGCTCAGCAGTTTGAGCAGTGAAGCGATAATTGACACATCCTAAAAAATGCAAGTAAGGATTGGGTTATTAATGCTCCCTCACTTCCTGGCGGTGGTTTCAACGGCACCATTAAGCCTTTAATTGAGTAGGAAGATTGAAATTAAAAGTCGTTGCCTTGGCACTGCCATTACCTACTTGATTTTTTTAAATGAAGATGAAACCCCCTTGGGGGTGTACACACAACACGATTACAAACGTGAGCATTCCAATCACAATGGCCAGCCGTGTTCTTCCAAAAATAACTCTTCCAATAAGCCGTTTGCTTCCAGGACTGGGGAAAAAGTGACGAATCTCCCTTTTGAGTGACAGACAGGTGAGCGGGGTTCTAAGAAAACAAGGGCTTTTCAAGCAGTGGAATAAGGCTGTTGATATAGAAGGTATGGCCTGGGTTTCGGTCGAGAGTGAAGATCATACCAAAAGCTTGTTACCAGGTTACATCACTGTTGTGAGTTGTGTGCCAGATCTTCAGGCATAGCAGAGGGGGACTCACTGAGCCATTCCTGTCTCTTTCGCCAAGTTACATTACACTTAAATGACTAAACTCTTTATTTTTTAATTTTTTAAACAGACTGTCTTATCCAGCGTGACTTACAGGTGCAATTAGGGTTAAGTGCCTTGCTCAAGGGCACATCAACAGATGTTTCACCTAGTCTGCTCTTCTTCGGTTACTGGCTCAGTGCTGTTAACCGCTAGGCTACCTGCCATCCCTCCCACTACAGGAAGATATCTCTTATAACCGCAAGCTTTTCTCTTTCTCGTCTTAGTTTCTCTGTACTCTCTCTCTCCAACATGCTCAGGGGCAGCATTTAATCACCGGTGGTGTAAATATTTACTGTTGAGTTTTTGACTACCGGTGACTGTGTTGGGTCTTAAGATGTGCAGCACTATCATGGCCATGGGTCTCATGGTCTTGTGTAGCCAGGCAGACATATGCTGTGCTGAGGTGTTAAGTGTGACAGATGCATGGCTGGAGTGGGGGGGGGAATTCATTGTAGATAAGTGCATTAGAAGGAACACTGGTCTGGTACCTATCAAGAGTTTTGCGTCTGGAAGTGTGACTGAGAATGTGGAGTCTGGATATCCCTTTCTCCGGGATAGGGAATGATTCAGGGTTCTGGATATCTACAGGTTTCTATAGCTAGGTAAAGAGAACGTGGTAAGCATTAGGTACCAGGAAATGTAGCCTATATGGAACTATAAGCAGGTACTGAAACGACGGCTTGCCAAGTGTAAGGCTATGCAGTAGACAGTGGGAAGGCGTGAGTTTAAAACCCAATTCTTTCCGCTCCATCTCAAGACCGTGAAGGTGTCATCTACTGTGACGGTATGGCGAGGACGGCAGGCTCCATCATTAGTCACCCTGTTGCCTCAGAGGATGACGCCTACAGACAAAAGGGTTTGGCACTACGCAATGGCTGCACTGTGTTTGAGCCACATCAGACTTATTGACAGTGAGGCATGACTGAATCACTGTCGGTGCTATGCGTAATAAAAAGGTAGGGAACTTGTTGGATTAAGATATTTCAATACCAAATCTGTTATTAATCTGAGGGGGATAAAACCCTTCAAGCGCCACTGAATAGAAATGAATTTGACGAGGCGTTTATTCCTCTGTTGTAAAACGCGCCCCAGAGCACCACACTCAAAACAAATTACAGTTGAGGAAAAACCCTGGTTTGTGAAAGCGACAGTGACAGACTCAGCCGGATCAAAGCGGTTCCATGTGTGGAGTGGTAATCTCCTCCCTGGGTCTCCTAAATGTCGGGGCCTGAACTCTCTGGCCTCTGGATGGTCCTGCCCTTGGCTGCCTCTCACAGAGCCTTGGCCTGATGAAGGCAGAGGCGCTGCTGCCGCTCTTCATCATTCCTGCCCCAGCCAGGGTTCGCCAATGTAAGACTATCGGCCCTGCAGATTCTGAAACATCTGGATCATTAGTATAGGGTCAAATGGCGTTCGCCTATGTGTTGTGGGTGGAGCCACTCATCAACCTGCCGTCTGTCAGCTTGATGGCCACAGGTTAGAACCAGCTACAGACAGAGATGCAGGGGAAAGTCTGCTAGTTGTATTTCAGGGTATTGTGGCTTGTGTTACAATGTAATTGGTGGTAGAACAATTAGAGATTCGTATTTTCAATGGTACATAAAGATAATGAGAATAGTGTGTTTTAATTTGATCTAGGAGAGGGTTGGTTACCCTGCTATCTCTTTTAAAGTGGAAAATGACTCATTAGCAGGACGTGACTCACCTTTTTCATTTCAATTAAAAAGGTTGCCTCCAGAGCCACTGTGGCATTTGGTCGTTTCAGGTAATAAAGCAGCAGTGAGCTTGCATAAGTGCTGCTACTACGTCTCCTCTCTCAGATCAGGGTCTTAGTTACCACTAGGCTGAGGCTCCAGTCAGTGACTTGCTGCAGCGTATAGCCTTGTCTCTGTGAAGGGCATTCCTACTGCTCCTCAAACCCTCCGAGGTCTGTGAGGTATTTATTACAGCAGGGTGGGCGTGTGAGCAACACACACAGTGGAGATTCCGCTCTTTCTCCTGTGGGGCTTTCTCCCCCACCATAGTGCAGTGTCAGTCCTTTACAGGGGGCTTGTTTTGCATGGCTGCCTGCCTTCACCTAGCTATGCTTGTAACTTTAGGCCCCTCTCTTCTGCTGCTATTTTAAGCCAGAGAGGGCATCGAGCCCAGCGAGAGGGGCTGTTTGTGTGCAAATCAAGGCGGATACAAAGGGCCGAGCATAGGCTAGGACGGCTGGCATGATGACACAGGGCTGGTTGTTTACGGCAGAGGCTCCGCCTGAGGGAGGAGGGTTTACTAGCCTGCAGTCAGAATTCCTCCTGAGCCATTCCCCATTTGGCTGGCAGTTGTGAAAACAATTCTCCCCTAGTATTTAACTCCGCGTCAGCTCTATGGGCAGCAGGGAGAGTGAATGTGCTAACTTGCAGGGGTGGTGGGATATATTTTTTTATTTTAACAGGTAAGTTGACTGAACACATTCTCATTTACAGCAACGGCCTGGGGAATAGTTACAGGGGAGAGGGATGAATGAGCAAGTTTTAAACTAGGGATCATAAGGTGACCATGATGGTATGAAGGCCAGATTGGGAATTTAGCCAGGACACTGGGGTTAACACCGCTACTCTTACGATAAGTGCCATTGAATCTTTAGCGACCACAGAGAGTCAGGACAGACGTTTAACGCCCCATCCGAAAGACTGCACCCTACACAGGGGCAATGTCCCCAGTCACTGCCCTGGGGCATTGTAAAAAGAAAATTAAGACCAGAAGAAAGGGTGCCTCCTCCTGGCCCTCCACCTCTACTTCCAGCAGCATCTGGTCTCCCATCCAGGGACTGACAAGGACCAACCCTGCTTAGCTTCAGAAGCAAGCCAGTGGGATGCTGCTGGCTCCTGGACTTGAGTTCCTGTGTGCTGGATTGGGATTATGGAGTGTGTGTCAGACAGCCTTGTGTGATATTGTGAACCATCTCTGTAACAAAATATGTGGCACAGCGTTGACTACCAGTATGTGGTTTTAGGCCAGGCTGAGTCAATCAAACCTACCTGTTTTTCTAGTATCCTGTAAAACGGGAAGCATCCATATGTTTTGAAAGTACCCAAAACCAATCAGACATTTTATATTTTTACTACAGGGAATATGATACTAATTTAATGCAGTATGTCTAGCTAGCTGCCAGACATGGTGTTTTTTTATGCTCACCAACCTCATTGTTAAAGTGTAATTTCAAAATGTGTGTAGTTGGACTGAACCCTGCCTGTCTTATCTTCTAGGCCTCACTCCGAGACCGCTAGACAGCTGAGCTGGGGGAGCCTTGCCCTCAGCCTCCACTCACCTCACCTGGCCTGCTTTCCACCCATCAACACCCCCCCGCCCCCCCCCAGCCTAGCCCAGCCTGCCGTCGCTATGACGTCGGAGCTGGAGAGTAGTCTGACCTCCATGGATTGGCTGCCTCAGCTGACCATGCGGGCTGCCATCCAGAAGGCGGATGCCCAGGGGGGCCACGGGGGGCAGGGCATGGGCAAGAAGAACGCCATGCTGGACCCCAACACCACGCTGGACCAGGAGGAGGTCCAGCAGCACAAAGACGGCAAGCCGCCCTACAGCTACGCCAGCCTCATCACCTTCGCCATCAACAGCTCGCCAAAGAAGAAGATGACTCTGAGCGAGATCTACCAGTGGATCTGTGACAACTTCCCCTACTACCGGGAGGCAGGCAGCGGCTGGAAGGTACGTACTGTAAGAGGACAGACGAGCTGGAGTAGAAAGGATGTCAATTCCCAGCTGATGACATCACCCGGTGTGTGGTTTTAGTTTTTGTAGACATCGAGTTGGACGTGAAAGCTCAATATTATTAATAACAAGCACCACACTAATTTCCCGTAAAGCTCAAAGCGAGCTGTACATCTTTTGAATAAAAAAATAAAATAAAAATAGGAGCAGCCCTGCGAGAAGTGTAAAATTCTGGATTAATATTCAGAGATGTCCCGATCTGAGCAAACAAAGACTAAATAACTCATTCATGGGTGGTATTATTCATTGCAGATGCCTTGATAGGGAGAAGGCCGTTGTGTAGGAGAGAGCCAGTGCTGTGTCATCATCTCAAGGAGCACATGATCAACACAGATGAAGCTATGCTGATTGGCTTTTAAAGAGCCCAGATGGAAAGTGATACAAGAATGAGTTTTCCAATCAGTAGACATTTATAGGAAGTAGGATGTGCGGCACTGGTTTATTGCAGTCAGACATGATGTATGCAGCCCATTTCCTGTGTGCGTCTATGTGGGGAGGGGATAAGAAAGTATCCAGCATTAAATGGGTTGATTTGGCTTCATTGTCAACCATGTTGATATGCAATGTCTTAGATTTTAGTGGGATCCCCATTAGCCAACGCCAGTGGCGACAGCTAGTCTTCCTCTGGTCTGGCGCAAAAAAAACTAATGTATTAGACAAAAATACTTTACTACATGTGTCATAACTATTATGTAATTTTTTTAATTTAAAAGGTAATTTTGCTGTTTGCTTGAGTCATTTGAGATTAATATGATCGTTGGGGGGGGGGGGGGGGGGGGTTCTAAGGTGACGAATGGAATTGTTTTAAGCTGGTGGATGGATCATTTAGCTATTTGATTATGAATTTTAGGGCCCCTTTATGTATAAAAATTAGAATTATTTGATAAAATATTGAATTTGGCAATTTACTAGTATAGCCCATAAATGGCAAACAATGTATCATAAGAAACAAGGTTGAGATGTTTGCCCTGTATCTAGGAGATATAAGAAAGCTCAGGAAATATATATATGGGATGCTCTGGATCGACAATGTGTTCCAGTTCCCACCAAATATCCAGCTACTTCGCACAGCCATTGAAGAGGAGTGGGACAAGATTCCACAGTCCACAGTCAACGTGATCAACTCTATGTGAAGGAGATGTTTTGCTGCACGAGGCAAATGGTGGTCACACCAGATACTGTCTTTCTGATCCACACCCCTACCTATTTTAATGCATCTGTGACCAAGACTCCTCTGTACTCCCAGTCATGAGAGATCCATAGATTAGGGCCAAATGAATTTCTCAATTGACTGATTTCCCTTTATGAACTGTGACCCAGTAAAATCTTTGAAATTGTTGTGTGTAAAAAAACATTGTTCCGTATAGATTTGTCTAGGTGAAATAATGAATATTTAGGCTACCCCCAACTTCCATTATGTTCATATTCAGATAGCCATTTCCAACTAACCCTACCCCCCCACCCACACACACCATCATAACAGTCAAGGGAGATAAATAACAAGGGGGTAAATAACAGTGGTTTCCTTTTGAAAGTGGGAAAATGGGATCTTTCCAAAAATGCCAGACGTATTACTGTACTCCTAATATTCAACAAATAGCATTTTGTTCTTCCCATAGGAAAAAAGCAACCACAACTCTCATTTGCGGACTGCGGCGTGGCAGCGGCAACACCGATGAGTGAATAGCAGCACACATGGGATAATAGAGCTTCTGATGTGATCAAAGCAAAAATAGCCGACATGAAAGTACGAGAGAGCGTAAACATTGTTTCTAGTTGAGGTTAGTTGCAAGTCAAGTGTCCTGGATTCGCATCAGTTTAAAAGATTGACAAGTGACTGAAGTAACCACCTGGGAGCTGTGAGTTAGAGCCGGGCAGATCCGCTCGATCAGACCACGCGACTGAAAGATGCCGATGCATTGCATTAAATATTGTACATGTTTAGGATTTGACAAAGCGGATGAAATGGATTTTATTGTCAAATTAAATGTCCAGTAGGCTCATGTGGAATTCTCGTCTTGTCACACTTTTGTCAACTAACATTTGTAAAAGTTATTGGGGTTCTTTTTCGGGGAATCTCATTATCGTCAGTTTTAGTTAGGAAAAATGGGTATTTGACGAGGGGGGGAACCTGTAACTGATATTAATGGTTGCCCAATCAGTCAGTCTAGATGCAGTTCTTTTGAAATGAATACCGGGATGTGTTCAAAACACCAGGCATCTGAGCAGTTATTCAAATTGCATAGGCTATTCACTGCAGTTTCCAGCCTAGAGTTTTATACTGACTTGAAAACAATAACATTCTTCATTACATTGTATTGTAACGTATGGTAGCTTTTCCAGCTGCGTACCCCTGGACTGGTAGGGAGCGCACTCAGCGCAGCCTCTGGAGGCACATAATGTAGCTACCTATGATTTCGTTATCTAATAAATGTTTTATTTCGCTGTGTAAATTGACTGGATATATTCACTGCGTGCGGTATTGAGCTTATAAATTCTGGTCTAATATGCCTACACTTCTACTTAGGCTGTAGATTACATCTCCAGCATGTCTTTGTTCTGTTGCACAATTATGCACCTGGCCTCGCCGCTGCCATGGTTATTCCTGGAGTCCCAGGAAAAGCCAGACTACAAAAGCTTGTTGGACACTTATTTCAAATGTAGTTTTTTGCCTAATAGCCTATTGGAGGAGAGATTTGCGCTTGATTACTGAATGTAAAATAGGCTACAGCATTAAGAACGGTCAGGGAGATGGAAAGGGGAAGTTCGTACGCCTACTTTAGGCAATTATTATCTTAACACTGATAAAATACACCGTATGAGTGGCCTGCTATGGTACCTTGTCCTTCTAAACTGTTAAGAATATACCCAAACTTATCCAAATGGTTGCTACGTCACTGCAGTTTACAACCTATGGACAATAATTGTGTATTCACTAGATGACAAAAATAAATTTACTTGTCGCCCTGTTGTAGCCCAGGTATAGCAGTTGTCATCTAAAAACATAGCCCTATGCATAATCACTAGTGGAACTTTGCGTTCCCAGGGAACCCCTGCACTTTGATGGGTAAATATTGCCCTAATATACACTGCTCAAAAAAATAAAGGAACACTAAAATAACACATCCTAGATCTGAATGAATGAATGAAATATTCTCACCACAAGTGTGTGTGGCCTCCACGTGCCTGTATGACCTCCCTACAACGCCTGGGCATGCTCCTGATGAGGTGGCGGATGGTCTCCTGAGGGATCTCCTCCCAGACCTGGACTATAGCATCCGCCAACTCCTGGACAGTCTGTGGTGCAACGTGGCGTTGGTGGATGGAGTGAGACATGATGTCCCAGATGTGCTCAATTGGATTCAGGTCTGGGGAACGGGTGGGCCAGTCCATAGCATCAATGTCTTCCTCTTGCAGGAACTGCTGACACACTCCAGCCACATGAGGTCTAGCATTGTCTTGCATTAGGAGGAACCCAGGGCCAACGGCACCAGCATATGGTCTCACAAGGGGTCTGAGGATCTCATCTCTGTACCTAATGGCAGTCAGGCTACCTCTGGCGAGCACATGGAGGGCTGTGCGGCCCCCCAAAGAAATGCCACCCCACACCATGACTGACCCACTGCCAAACCGGTCATGCTGGAGGATGTTGCAGGCAGCAGAACGTTCTCCACGGCATCTCCAGACTGTCACGTCTGTCACATGCTCAGTGTGAACCTGCTTTCATCTGAAGAGCACAGGGCACCAGCGGCGAATTTGCCAATCTTGGTGTTCTCTGGTAAATGCCAAATGTCCTGCACGGTGTTGGGCTGTAAGCACAACCCCCACCTGTGGACGTCGGGCCCTCATACCACCCTCATGGAATCTGTTTCTGACCGTTTGAGCAGACACATGCACATTTGTGGCCTGCTGGAGGTCATTTTGCAGGGCTCTGGCAGTGCTCCTCCTTGCACAAAGGCGGAGGTAGCGGTCCTGCTGCTGGGTTGTTGCCCTCCTACGGCCTCCTCCACGTCTCCTGATGTACTGGCCTGTCTCCTGGTAGCGCCTCCATGCTCTGGACACTACGCTGACAGACACAGCAAACCTTCTTGCCACAGCTCGCATTGATGTGCCATCCTGGATGAGCTGCACTACCTGAGCCACTTGTGTGGGTTGTAGACTCCGTCTCATGCTACCACTAGAGTGAAAGCACCGTCAGCATTCAAAAGTGACCAAAACATCAGCCAGGAAGCATAGGAACTGAGAAATGGTCTGTGGTTTTCACCTGCAGAACCACTCCTTTATTGGCGGTGTCATGCTAATTGCCTATAATTTCCACCTGTTGTCTATTCCATTTGCACAACAGCATGTGAAATTTATTGTCAATCAGTGTTGCTTCCTAAGTGGACAGTTTGATTTCACAGAAGTGTGATTGACTTGGAGTTACATTGTGTTGTTTAAGTGTTCCCTTTTATTTTTTTGAGCAGTGTATTTAGCTAATGAATGGCCTAATATATAACTAATATTTAGTTTCTTACCTCAGCTACACATCACAAGCCTCTGTTACAGCTGTTCCTGTGCTCAACAGGCTCTAGGCTACGCAAGCCTCTCCGATAATAGGCCAGTCCTCTTTTCATGAAATCCCATGAAAGCTATAGGCTACTATTTTTATACTTTTTTGATATTCTAAGCCTAATGGCCTATTTTGGGGAAAGAAGCAGGCTTACTTTTACTCATTTGCTGAATGTAAAACAGGCCTACAGCATATAAAATGAATGTCGGGGAAAGTTGAGGACAAAGTGCATTGGTGTGATCACTTTTGGCCATTTATGATAACACTGTTACATAGCCTAGATGAGCACAGTGAAAGACCCAGAGGAATTGACAACCGTTAGAAAAATGGAAATCACTTGCAATCCACTTGGGCAATGGCATGCTGTAAAGTTTAGCCCAGCCTAAATAGCGGTTTTTGTTTGAATTGCGACAAATTTAAAAAAATTAAATACATATTACCATATTATTTTTCCTCAGGCCTACATGTACATTTAAAGTATTATTTTCAGTTGTCACTATGACAAACACGCACTGAATTGTCTGAACCAGTGTGTTAAATGCCATGAATGGTCTTGTTGCCACCTTTTTAAATCGGCAACATGTAATAGGATGTGTTGATCAGTCGACCGTTGCAGGACTGTAGAACAATTAACTTTCTTGTGGATGCTCACCAACATTTTCTAGTCCTGTAGCCTATAGTTTATCATTGTTTTTATAGTTATTGGCTTGATGGCCCTTAAACTTCTTACGGCTGAAATCCCCAATTTGACAACTGCCAGTGAAAGTGCAGGGCGCCAAATTCAACAGAAATCTCTAAAACTCCTCAAACATACAAGTGTTATACACCATTTTAAAGAAACTTGTTGTTAATCACACCACAGTGTCCGATTTTCAAAAAGGCTTTACAGCGAAAGCACACAAAACGATTGTTAGGTCAGCACCTAGTCACAGAAAAACACTGCCATTTTCCCAGCCAAACAAAGGAGTCACAAAAAGCAGAAATAGAGAGAAATTCATCACTAACCGTTGATCTTCATCAGATGACACTCATAGGATTTGATGTTACTCAGTACATGTTTTGTTCGATAAGGTTCATATTTATGTCCAAAAATCTGTTTACATTGGCGTGTTATGTTCAGTATTGTTTTGCTTCCAAAACATCTGGTGATTTTGCAGAGAGCCACATCAATTTATAGAAATACTCATCATAAATGTTGACAAATACAAGTGTTATACATGGAATTAAAGATATACTTCTCCTTAATGCAACCGCTGTGTCAGATTTCAAAAAAGCTTTATGGAAAAAGCACACCATGCAATAATCTGAGTACAGTGCTGAGACCTAAACAAGCCATACAGATACACGCCATGTTGTGGAGTCAATAGAAGTCAGAAATAGCATTATAAATATTCACTTATCTTTGATCTTCATCGGAATGCACTCCCAGGAATCCCAGTTCCACAATAAATGTTTGTTTTGTTCGATAAAGTCCATCTATGTCCAAATACCTCCTTTTTTTGTTCGCGTTTAGTTCACAAATCCAAATTCACAAGGGGCAGGCACTTAGTTCAGATGACAGTTCCATTACAGTTCGTAGAAACAGATTCAATCTTTAGGATGTTTCAATCTTCAATAATATTCCAACTGGACAATTCCTTTGTCTTTAGAAAGGAAAAGGAACACAGCTAACTCTCAAGGGCGCACGTGAGACTGAGCACATGGCATTCTGCCAGACACCTGACTCAAACAGCTCTTATTCTCTACCCCTTCACAGTAGAAGCCTGAAACAAGGTTCTAAAGACTGTTGACATCTAGTGGAAGCCTTAGGAAGTGCAATCGGAACATTTTACACTATATTGGATAGGCAAAGACTTGAAAACATACAGACCTCAGATTTCCCACCTCCTGGTTGGATTTTTTTCTCAGGTTTTTGCCTACCATATGAGTTATGTTATACTCAGACATCATTCAAACAGTTTTATAAACTTCAGAGTGTTTTCTATCCAAATCTAATAATATGCATATATTAGCTTCTGGGCCTGAGTAGCAGGCAGTTTACTCTGGGCACCTTATTCATCCAAGCTACTCATTACTGCCCCCCAGCCATAAGAAGTTAAAACCTCTCAAGGATCGGGAACCTTTTTTTCAATTTTTGCCTCAAAATGGCATAACCAACTAACTGCCTGTAGCTCAGGACCTGAAGCAAGGATATGTAAACTCAGCAAAAAAAAAAAAACGTCTTCTCACTGTCAACTGTGTTCATTTTCAGCAAACTTAACGTGTAAATATTTGTATGAACATAAGATTCAACAACTGATACATAAACTGAACAGGTTCCACAGACATGTGACTAACAGAAATGGAATAATGTTTCTCTGAACAGAGAGGGGGTCAAAATCAAAAGTAAGTCTCAATCTTGTGTGGACACCAGCTGCATTAAGTACTGCAGTGCATCGCCTCAAGCACTGCACCAGATTTACCAGTTCTTGCTGTGAGATATTACCCCACTCTTCCACCAATCCACCAAGGCACCTGCAAGTTCCCAGACATTTCTTGGGGGGAGGGGGGGGGGGAAGAGAGAATGGCCCTAGCCCTCACCCTCCGATCCAACAGGTCCCAGACGTAATCAATGCGATTGAGATCCGGGCTGTTCGCTGGCCATGGCAGAACACTGACATTCCTGTCTTGCAGGAAATCACACACAGAAAGGGCAGTATGGCTGGGCATTGCATTGCTGGAGGGTCATGTCATGATGAGCCTGCAGGAATGGTACCACATGAGGATGTCTTCCTTGTACACCACAGCGTTGAGATTGCCTGCAATGACAACAAGCTGAGTCCGACCATCACCCCTGGTGAGACACATCCTGCTACTCATCAGTGAAGAGCACTTTTTGCCAGTCCTGTCTGGTCCAGCAATGGTGGGTTTGTGTCCATAGTTGTTTCCGGTAATGTCTGGTGAGGACCTGCCTTACAGGCCCTTACAAGCCCTCAGTCCAGCCTTTCTCAGCTCATTGCAGACAGTCTGAGCACTGATGGAGGGATTGTGCGTTCCTGGTTTAACTCGGGCAGTTGTTGTTGCCATCCTGTACCTGTCCTGCAGGTGTGATGTTTGGATGTACCGATCCTATGCAGGTGTTACACGTGTTATGCAACTGCGAGGACGATCAGCTGTCCGTCCTGTCTCCCTGTAGCGTTGTCCACATCTGCATGCCTCCTTGCAGCATGCCTAAGGCACGCTCTCGCAGATGGGCAGGGACCCTGGGCATCTTTCTTTTGTTTTTCAGAGTCAGTGTCCTGACTTTAGTGCCCTGAGTTTTCATAACTGTGACCTTAATTGCCTACTGTCTGTAAGCTGTTAGTGTCTTATTGCCCGTTCCACAGGTGCATGTTCATTAATTGAACAAGCATGGGAAACAGTTTTTAAACCCTTAACTTCACAGATCTTCATTGTAATCTGGAAGGCAGGGTCCAGAAAGGGATGTTTTATTTTTTCTGCTGAGTTTTATATTCTTGATACCATTTGAAGGGAAACACTGAAGTTTGTGGAAATGTGAAAATAATGTAGGAGAATATAACACATTAGATCTGGTCAAAAAAAAATGGTTTCATCTTTGAAATGCAAGCGAAAGGCCATTTATATCACTTAGGAGTCTAGGTGTGATTTAGGCAATTAGATGCCAGCAGTGTACAGTGGGGAGAACAAGTATTTGATACACTGCTGATTTTGCAGGTTTTCCTACTTACAAAGCATGTAGAGGTCTGTAATTTTTATCATAGGTACACTTCAACTGTGAGAGATGGAATCTAAAACAAAAATCCAGAAAATCATATTGTATGATTTTTAAGTAATTAATTAGCATTTTATTGCATGCCATAAGTATTTGATCACCTACCAACCGGTAAGAATTCCGGCTCTCACAGACCTGTTAGTTTTTCTTTAAGAAGCCCTCCTGTTCTCCACTCATTACCTGTATTAACTGCACCTGTTTGAACTCGTTACCTGTATAAAAGACACCTGTCCACACACTCAAACAGACTCCAACCTCTCCACAATGGCCAAGACTAAAGAGCTGTGTAAGGACATCACAGATACAATTGTAGACCTACACAAGGCTGGGATGGGCTACAGGACAATAGGCAAGCAGCTTGGTGAGAAGGCAACAACTGTTGGCGCAATTATTAGAAAATGGAAGAAGTTCAAGAAGACGGTCAATCACCCTAGGTCTGGGGCTCCATAAAAGATCTCACCTCGTGGGGCATCAATGATCACGAGGAAGGTGAGGGATCAGCCCAGAACTACACGGCAGGACCTGGTCAATGACCTGAAGAGAGCTGAGACCATAGTCTCAAAGAAAATCATTAGTAACACACTACGCCGTCATGGATTAAAATCCTGCAGCGCACGCAAGGTCCCCCTGCTCAAGCCAGTGCATGTCCAGGCCCGTCTGAAGTTTGCCAATGACCATCTGGATGATCCAGAGGAGGAATGGGAGAAGTTCATGTGGTCTGCTTTTTGGTCTAAACTCCACTTGCTGTGTTTGGAGGAAGAAGGATGAGTACAACCCCAATAACACCATCCCAACTGTGAAGCATGGAGGTGGAAACATCATTCTTTGGGGATGCTTTTCTGCGAAGGGGACAGGACGACTGCACCGTATTGAGGGGAGGATGGATGGGGCCATGTATCGCGAGATCTTGGCCAACAACCTCCTTCCCCCATTGAAGATGGGTCGTGACTGGGTCTTCCAGCATGTAAACAACCCGAAACACATAGCCAGGGCAACTGAGTGGCTCCGTAAAAAGCATCTCAAGGTCCTGGAGTGGCCTAGCCAGTCTCCAGACCTGAACCCAATAGAAAATCTTTGGAGGGAGCTGAAAGTCCGTATTGCCCAGCGACAGCCCCGAAACCTGAAGGATCTGGAGAAGGTCTGTATGGAGGAGCGGGCCAAAATCCTTGCTGCAGTGTGTGCAAACCTGGTCAAGAACTACAAGAAACGTATGATCTCTAATTGCAAACACAGGTTTCTGTACCAAATATTAAGTTCTGCTTTTCTGATGTATCAAATACTTATGTCATGCAATAAAATGCAAATGAATTACTTAAAAATCATACAATGTGATTTTCTAGATCTTTGTTTTAGAATCTGTCTCTCACAGTTGAAGTGTACCTATGGTAAAAATGACAGACCTCTACATGCTTTGGACGTAGGAAACACTGCCGATTTAGCAGGTTATCAAATACTTGTTCTCCCCACTGTATGTACAAAGTTTTAGACTGATCTAATGAACCATTGTATTACTGTTCAAAATCTTGTATCAAGCCAAAAGTGCCGACTTGGTCAATTGATACATTTAAGTCCATAACTAAAGAGAACATATAGAAATGATATGGTAATAAAAAAAATATGTTTTACACACTCCCAGGTATGTTTTAAATGATAGCTTCCCTACAGAAAAGGCACTAACCTTCACAGAAACATCTAGATGGGAGCAGACACAGCAGGGGTTCAAACTGTAGAACCCAGTGCCTACATTTTGAATATAAAAATGTATTTTATCAAACAAAACAATGCAACATTTTATCTCTGGGACCCTCAGGATGACAAATCGGCAAGATTACTGAATGTAAGTACTTTATTTACCTTCCGATGCGAATGTATCAAACCAGTTGTCATGAGAAAATAATTTGCTGTGCGCTCTCAAATAAAGGCATGGTATTTTTTTCACTCTAATAGCTGCTGTTAATTGGACACTACAGTTAGATTAACAAGAATTTAAGCTTTCTGCCCATATAAGACATGTCCATGTCCTGGGAAATGTTCTTGTTACTTACGTCATGCTAATCACATTAACGCATGTTAGCTCAACCGACCCGTGGGACAAACACCAATCCTGTAGAGGTTTTAACTCTTACACAACTAACCTAATTATCACAACATAACTGCTCGTAGATATAGCTAACAGTAGCGAACTTTAATTAAATACATATACAATTTCACTTGTTTACTTGACTTTGAGACTCTAGAAAAAAAAATGGACTCTAGCAAGTTTGCCAGGAGGGCACTGCAGTAGGTAAGGAAGGCGTAAGTCGAATCCTTCACTTCCATTGTCTGTGCACATAGCAACGTTCGAAAATGTGGATAGCGTGTGTCTAGTTCCTTTCGTGTTTGTGTGTGAGGGGTTGATGTGAGCATGTCTGGGCGGGGTGAATGTAGGTCGGATGCAGTCATCACTCCGCTATTCCCCTGGAGAGATGTTGGCGGGCTGCAAGAATTTAGGAGCCAGAGCACGCACGCGTCTGCTCTGTATGATAATGCGGGCTGTGCCTCTGAGATGAGACCGGGCTAATCCAGGCATTTAATCATCTCCATAGAACTCCATTAGCCCACGCTTTTAAGAAATATCAATAAGTGCTGTCAATAGGAACAGCTAATTCATCAAGGTCAAAAAATATGAGCGTGGTCGTTTTTGAAGGAGTGAATAAGCACACTGCGTCCACGAGCAGGCAATTAAACAGAGGCTTTCTTAAACTCTCCAGCTCTCTAAAGCACTTTTGGATACATTTTTGCACTCTTAAGCGATGCAGAAGAGTTATAAAAAGAGACCTCTTGTTTTTTTTTTTTATAGGCCTGTGCTGTAGGTCACACTAGCTGACGAGAACGATGTTTGGGGAATAGCTAGTACTTGGAGAAACACACTGGCTAGTCCTGACTTATGTTGGCCCACTATGCCTGCTACATGAATACTTGCTTAAGGATATATCATCCTTTCTATAGTCCCCCCCCCCCCCCCCCCCCCCTCATCCCATAGCATATATTTGTACCAACATCGCCTAGCATGTTACATGGGAGAATAATGTATGTATGTATGTAGTGCTTCTTGTATTCTAAAACAGACCCTTCTGTGTTGTCTGCTGTTCCCTCTAGTCCAATACAATCTTGCTGCTCCAACTGATCCATTCCAGTCTGTCATTGCAGTGTAGGGTATGTGGAGCTGGCCCTAATGACTTTCTACAGATTTAAAGGCAAATCAGAGTGACCTGGTTTCTCCCAGGTTAAGATGTCCTGCTTCACCTGTCCAAAGCTCTTGATGCTGATGAGACTTCTTTTTTTTTTTATCAAGACGTTTTGGCTGTGGATCAGTTTCTAAGGTTATTAGTTTCACACTGGCTGGCTCCTGCCTGAGCCACCGCTAATGAACTTAAAGCGATCCAAGTTCTACCTGACCTGCTTGGGTCTCATACCTTGGCCCTGCAGTGACTTGTTCTCTCCTCAGTCCACACAGCCTATAGGCTACCTCTGAAATGCATTAGTGTAGGATCCTTTTTGTTTTGTGACACGTTCCGTATAAACCTCCAGTGTTAAGGTATTAAATGTATAGACACTAGAGGATTACTGGGCACCCAGTCCATGCAAAAGCTCATGTTATCTGCAGAGATCTGAAATCTGTTTACAAAACAGGTTTATAATCCCGCTTCAAACCGGCCATCTAATCTGATCAGAGCCTCAGAAAACGTGTCTCCGGCCGGGCCTTGGCAGATGGGCGCACCGCTAATGAATTTAAAGTGATCCAAGTTCTACCTGACCTGCTTGGGTCTCATACCTCGGGCCCTGCAGTGACTTGTTCGCTCCTCCGACCACACAGCCTATAGGCTACCGCTGAAATGCAGTAGTGTGGGATTCTTCGACGTGTGGCACATTCAGTATAAACCTCGGTGTTAAGGTATTAAATGTATAGACGCTAGAGCACCCACAGATGACGCCAGCGGAGCTCCTGTTCAGCCCGCTCCAACTCCGGGAAACCGACTCGTTAGTGCTCTCGGATGGAACACACACGCGCACGCATGTACACCCAATCCAATAGTCGCTGAATGTGGAGCCGCCCACCTCCGTCTCAAATCTTTCTTCCCACACCGTATGTCGTCCAGTGCAGGCAGAAACTCTTTCCCTGCTGCGTTTCTAGCAGGTGAAGGATGCCAAAGAGAACGTGGCGCAATTCTCAACCAGGTTTGAAATGTTTGCTCTTGAACTTTAACTGTTGAGGAGGAGATTGTTGCGACTGTGATTTTTTTCCCATGTTTTCCACACCTGTGTGAAGGCAAGCTGGCAAATAATGGATGCCGATTGCCCTACAAACACCATCTCCCTACTGCATGTCCACATGTCCTCACAGCTACTGTGTCATGTTGATTAAGAAACTGCTCCAGTGTCTAGGAGGCTATAAATCGGGCCAGTCTGCAGACTAGAGATGGGGTACGGCGCTGCCTTCTGCAGGGGCCCTGGACAGACCTAGCCTCTTTGATCTCATTATAAAATGCAAATGCGCTGCACCCTAAAGGATCAAAGGTTCCCCTTCCCATTGGATGGCGCAAGTTTAATAATAGCAGCCTGGAGCGGTTTCTGTTTTTTAAGAAGTGATTTGGGGAGCTGCCGTTCCTCCGGGACATTATTTACTTTGGAGATAATGTTGCTGCTCACTAACGTAGTGACTGACTGTAGCACAGAAATCCCAGGCAGCTCCTGTTGCCTATTTTAAATGTGATCAGTCAGGTAAGCGTGTTTTGCGCTTCTCTCTGCCCCTGCTATCTCCCACCTCAAGCTTGGGTTTCAGGGCGTGGAATGTGAAAGTGTAAAATTGCTTCAACGGTAGACTCTGATACCTCCATCTACTTCTCCATTACCCCGCTAAGCAAGCAGTTACATTTTAAATGCTTTGCAGATATTCAATAATTCAGCAGCTGAGATACATATTTAGAGTAACTAATGCTTATTTTCCCCGGCCCCAAAAAATACGACCATTTTAGAACGGCACTGACAGTGCAAAGTGAGAGCCCTGTTTTTTGAGATGCATGTGGGATTATTTTTAGCAACTCCGTTTCTCCCCAGATTGTTGTTAATTGTAGATGCAGCAGAAGTGGCTGTGTGGAGGCCCGGTGCCGACTGTGTTGGTGGTGGGAGTGGTAGTGAATCATTCGGCAGCCGGTTTGATCCTGCTGTGTGGCGGGTTCCCGTGTCAGGAAGCTCCTGCCTGGCTGCCCGCCCACCAGCCTCACCTTTCCTCCCCCCACCGCCTCCCCACTGCTCACACTCTGCCCCTTGGAGTGGGCGGGGAGGACATGCTGGCTGGCATGCCTCGCATCCATTTGGCAGGAGCTGTTGTCCCCACACCCCGTTGAGTGAGGAGTCGACTACATTGAGGAACATGAAAGGGCTCGGGGCTCTGGATCTGTCTCTTGTGGCCCATATGTACAGATTTTGGCTCCGTTTTTATGTAACTGTGTCTTTTCCCAGCTCATGACCATGACTTCACAGTTAAGTTTATCTATAGGTTCCATTCCATACAAGCAAATCTTAGCCTAAATATTAACCTTTTTTTTTAACGGTTTTTCCTTTCCCTGCTGAGCAACACATTTTACCATCCGTCATTAGTCACGAATTGATCGCCGAAGCTCCCTCGACTGTGATAATGAAATCTGTTTAAAGTCAATACCTGACTTGCCGCCTGACTGAGACCCCAGTAGTAGTAGTACTGCTGCTGTGCTGTTTATTTCTCCACCGATGGTGTTGGACAGTGTTCCACTGTTGCGCTCTGGATGGGGTGCATACTTGCTGAGTCACTGCTCCTGGCCTGCTCCTGGCCTATCTGAAAAGCAGCGCGTCTCGGTCTGTGTTATGGGGGCATGTTGCTCAGCCGCTGAGTGCTACGACGACACTAGAGCAGTGAGGAAGCAGAATGGGCTCTACAGCTGCTCAGTAGCTGGGGGTAGGGTTTGGACTGAGACTCAGCAATGCAGTGAAGCACAGTATAGGGATGAATTTGGATTCGCTGAGATTTATTTGTGTGTATTTAATAACTGAAGAAAGGGGGTGGTTCTGTATTTTTATGGCTTTTCCAGATCTGTTCGCTTATGTGGCGACTGAGATCATCACCTCCAATGGGCTGTGCCCATGCTTTGTCTCAGATGTAAGGCTGGAAATGGAGACAATTTGGGAGGCGGGGGTGAAATCACCCTAGCTACAGAGTTATGAACTGCAAGGAATTTTAGACATTTAAAAAACTCAAACTAGAAAAATAATGAGCTAGTCCCCAGGTTCTTCTAAAGGGAAAACGGATGGGTAGTATGAGAATCCTTCAGTCATCCTTTTTGTACCCAACCGAATTTTGATATTTTTATTTCATTTTTTAGATGTGATGCTCTTCTGAGGTGGTGTCCATTTTGGCCTTATGGGTGTTCCTGTCATTGTAGCAAGGGCAGCGAGCATTTAACAGTCCTAAGTGCAGGACTCTGGTTTGTGCAGTCATGTGACATCATCATTTTAATCCTCTATTTAAAGCCTTACACAAAATGAAAGTGGTTGTCTGAGGATGGTGCTAAACCATCTGACATAAAAAGAAAAGGGGGAAAGTTTCATGGAAAAAGCTTTAAATAGGTTAAAATCATGCATGTCACATGATCGCGCGAACACAGGGCCCTAGTTTGAGAGATGGTGAAGGCTTTACCATGGCTTCAGTATAAGACTGAATCCCAATCATGAAATCCTCTGCTTTGCCAGTCTCGTTTTAATTGAAAGCCTAAGCTCGACGTTTGGAATTCAATTCCTACTCATGGCCTTTCGGTGTTAGGTCAGTCTGAGCCTAAGCATGGCCTCTCATAGGTACTTTGATTTCTCCCGGAAAGAGGGGGGGTGGGTGGGTGGAGAGTGTGGGATAGACAGAGGGGTGGAGAGGCGCTGAGCCATGATGAATTCTACATGCTATAAATAGAGCCAAGTCCTTGGAATCCGCCTTTAACTCTGAATCTTCCCTGTTAAATCCACCTAAGCTGGGCTAGGCCGGCTATTGCTGCTGGCTTCTGCTATATAAAAACTATTATTTTCACAAATCCTCCAGAAAACATGAACGATCAAACAATCAATGCTCTCGTGTTTTTAATAAAGTATGTGTGACGGATTTCTTCCCTTCTCTCGGTCTCCCGGTCTTTGTTTGATTTCATTAATAATATCCATAATTGAGGTAGTCTGTTCTCCCTGTAGATCGTTTGCCTCCCGTGAAGCTCGCTGCTAATTTGTCAGCTGTTCTCTCGTGCGCCTGTTTTTTTTTCTTCTTTAAAAAAAAATATTTTCAAAATGAATAAAGCTCCAGCCAAGACTAATTATTAGAACCTGTGGGAAGGTCCTGGGGATCATGAGACTGACTGACTGGGGATCAGGCTGGAGTTCTGGAGGCTGGCTGAGGTAAAGCCCTTCACTGAGCATATACCGTTAAACCTGGAGGGTTATCTGAGCTAACTAGCCTATACATCCACACGGCAGGTCACCGTTATCTGATAGGAATTAAAAGCAGCGGGAACAAGCCCTAATGATTGGCATGTTCATCTAATCAGCATGGGTAGTAATTATAGTGAGAAGGTTCCTGGCTTATTTCATTTCATTTTTGTTCTAATGCATCCTCGAGCCTCCATGGTAATTACGTAACCCTGATCACCCTTTCGGTCATTGTTCCAGAGCTAATAACCTCACGCTGCCGCTTGCGATCGCCGCTTTCTGCAATGGCATGAATGTGGTGTGAATGTCAAGATATCACCATGTGCAAAGCATAACGTGGCGACATGTTGATTATTTTAACGTTGTCATTGCCACATCTGAGAGCTTTTCTACGCCTCTCTCTGGAAGCCTTGCTCACGTCTGGACGGTCTCTGAGTGAGAAACTTGAGCCCCGTGCCTGCATGTCCTCATTGGGGTCGGTGCTCGACGGAGAGGGGGACAGTGACACAGCTGTGGCGGCAGAGCGGAACCAGTGATGGATGACATGTCAGAATGGGCTGCTCAGCCTTCCCTCCACTCCTATTGACAGCCACGACTCTCCCATCCAGCGTCAGTGTGGCTAATCGCAGGTCACTACACCCACGGATATGACACATGAATATTGCTGGTTGTAATTGCTCGTTTGTCAATGTCACCGTTTTCAATGCAAGTTTTCTGCAGTTAATTTATCGAATGAAAGTCCCATTTGACAAACATCAAAGAAATGGTCTAAGTCAATTTGCTACGAGGCAGGGGCTGTGTAAGCATAAAGGCTGCAGTAGAAAACCAATGTGGCTCACAGCAGCACAGTTTGACTATGCTTACTAGTCGCCAGTGTTGAGACAGGATTGTACTCTGGAATCTTAGCCGTGACCAGGAAGAACGGAAACCAACGTTTTAACACGCGTTTACTGTTACCTTGTGGTTTTGCTCAAGCTCTATCTAGATGCTGGGAGTTCTGTCCTAGTACAATATGTAAATGGGGCTCCGTGTCGGAGATGGTGTGTGTGTGTGTGAATGCTCAGAGCAATTGTTTGCCCCGGCTTTGAGCCCTGCAGCCGCGAGGCCACAGCCCTCTTCCCCACCAGTTAATTGCCTCTGAATTAGCCCATTAATGCGGTCGTGTAGAGGGATGAACGGGTGCTCTGAGGTGTCTGGCCTCTCTTGACCACTGCCATGTATTATTTATGGGTCAGCGAGTCTGTCAGCTCAACATTAACTTGGCTAATGGGCTGAAAAGGAGGTCTGTAGCTGCTTTTTAAATCGGTAGCAAGTCAAATAGAATTCAGGAAAGTTCTAGGTTTGGTCTGAAGGTGGAAGCTAAGGCAACACTTCACATTTTTAAAGGCTCTTTTTCTGTTCCTCTGTACATTCCTGTAAGGATGAATAGTGTACCCTGAGGACAGGTTACCATGGGAGATCTACCGCAGATCCGGGGTTGTGTCATACTCTGTCTGCCTGTGATGCAAAGGCATGATGTGCTTGGTTGACCCATATGAACTTCTTTGATTCCCTATAGTTTAATCCGAGGTAGGATAGTTTCTGTGTCCTATTGGGGGATTGTTTGTATATCCAGAGGCTTTAGATCGCGTGTCTCAAACTCATTTCACGGAGGGCAGCGTCTCTGCAGATTTTCTCTCCTCCCTTGTACTTGATTGACAAACTGAGGTCACTAATTAGTAAGGAACTCCCCTCATTTGGTTATGTAGGTCTTAATTGAATGGAAAAACCAGCAGACAGTGGGCTGGGTGATAAATGGTAAATAAATATATATATATATTTATTATAATTTTTTTTTTTTTACATAAAAAAAAAATATTGCTTTATGAGAAGTGCATAACCCTAGGGTGGCAACCAATGACTTATAAACCCTGGATTGCTGATATGTGTTGGCCAGTGAGAGGCTTTGAAGCCACCGGTCGACCATATTGGCACTTCCTAGTAGGAGCAGTCCTCCGTAGGAATGAATGCAATTCTACAGTATTTCAATTAAAGGACAAAATTACAAGCTTTGAAATATTTTGGGGTTGTAGTGGGGACAGTAACATTACCTCACAACAACAACAAAAAATACCAAGGAAAATGTTTTGGCGCACATAATATACTTTTAAATGATAAATTAAGGTGTCTGTAGTAGACAAAATGTGTCAAATGAACGTAGACATGAATAAATAAATGTATTTTGAGGTGTACCAAGATGGCTGTGCAGTGGCTTCAATACAACGCCCCCTGTCAGTCATCCAGGGTTTATACACATTGGTGGCAACACGTACATTCTAAGTGATTTCAATGGGTCTTTCTCAATTCTGATTGGTTTGATATTGTTCAATCAAACTTAACTGCTTATAATCATTTGCAGAAATGGATGAAAATGCTGAATGTTTGCACTTGAGAGAGTTTCTACACTGCTACGTAGGTTTGTATGAAATGGGCAAACAATCAAGCGCTTCTTTTTAACCGACTGTTGCAATTTTGATTTAGATCAAAACATGGGTGAACCGTTGCGATCATTGAAATATAGTGATTATTCTAAATATATAGTTGGAATATAATATTGGTCACTTTGAATACAGTTTGACATGACAACTATTGGAAAAAGTCGGGGAGGAATTTGTGTCAGGGTGGGAACCAATGTGTTTTCCAGGGAAACCTATAGCCTTTGTCAACATTTTAACTATGTTCTCTTACTTCATGTACATGTAGCTAACATGTTCATTCTTCACCTACTCCTCTCAGATTTTAGGTGTTGTACAAGCAACATGCTGATTTAGGCCTACATCAGCACTGGTATTAATCAGGCTGTATTAGCTAGCTACGTTTTTCTGCTAATAAATGTACTATCTAGTGATAAGTGGCTAACAGAACTTATTTTAGCCACAACTACCTAAGAAAAGATAAAGTAGCTTTTTGCAGACGGTAAGATGCACAAACTAATAATGTCGTCATAGAACGCTGTGGTTTTATACATTTAAGACACAAAGTGGAAAGCAGCATCGTTTTTCATCAACATCTTGTTGCCAGCTGCTGCGTTGATCATGCAGACTGAAGTCGGTTGAAGTGGGCGAGCAACAACAACGGTGCTCCTTGAGTGACGGGTCGGGGCTTGGTGAGAGGCGGAGAGGGACGACTCACTCAAGTTGCATAGTAAACTATAAAAACGGACGTGACACAAGGCCGAGTGGCGTATCACATTTAATAAACCAAACATTGAAATACAGTTATACAAGGCAAAGTAAAAACCCAAACCGGTCCGTGCAGCAATACATTTGTGTGTGTATAGTCAAATATTGTATACAGCCCAGCCCTACACTAGGTCCTCCATGGAATGAGTTTGACGCCCCCATCTTTGGGTGGAGGTAAACATGGACCGTAAGACCCCTGGTCTATTTGTGAACCCTTCATTTATCCGTGTCTTTTCACTGCTTGTTCTCTAAGAGTGACGGGAGAAGAACACGACTGAATATGAAACGATGGACTTGTATTTCCACTGAGAATATTATTTTCTTGCAATTCATTAAACAACCAAACTCTCAAAAGCAGTCAGTTTGCATTCACCAAGCATAGTGAATATATGATGCCTCCAGAGAACTCCACCACGTTTCTGATGAGATCGTCCCAATCGCAAAACGTACTTCCTCCTGCCTTTTTTTTTAGTGGTGCTCAATCATGGCTGGCAAGTCATTTCCGTCTCTCTGACATTGAATACTAAATTCATATGCCTTATTTCAGTCTCATATTATTCCACTTTGACCTTCTCGCTACGTTAGATGTGGTGTTTCTTTTAATTTATTTTTTTATCTATCTTCCATCCCCGAGACATTTTGCTATTCTCAGGCTTTTTTAAAGTCAACAAATTTGACTCTGCCAAGAATGGTAGACCTAAAGAATGAATGCATGTTGCCTACATTTTGCTCTGTATGTTTTGATTATTGGGCTCTGTAAATTCAATGGAAGCAAATTACAGGTCAATGTGTTTAGTTTCTCTGCCAGACTTCATGACACAAAACGACCACATTATTTTCTCAGATCCTTCAATTGTCTTTATGAAATCAGCGTCCAAGAGGTCGGGTCAAGATGAAATGTAACCTGAAACATGTCATCTGCCTCTCAATATTATGCCCTCTACCTCAAAGGGTAACTGCATTTAGTTTTGGTGACATGGGCTATGTTATACAGCATTATTGTGGTCTTTTACAGAAGGTGTTTTTTATTAGTCCAAAAAATCTGTCTGGTAACCACATTTTACATATGTCTATTTTCTTTCCACAGCTTACAAGGCTAGAGACTGACAAGGCCATAGAAATCAGAATTTATACCCAATACGTCTTTGTAGCATTTAATTTGTTCTACTCTTAAGTGGGCCGTTGGCACTACTTGGTACCGATGGCGCTGTGTGAGTGTGGGCACTATAGGGGGCTGCTGTGAGCAGCTATTGTTAGTGGAAGGATACTATCGGACGCTCTACTGCCTGATAATTAAGTGGCGTGCTGACAAACGGCTTTCATCAGATCTCTCATGTGGAACTGAGAGCATGCGAAGGCTTTCAGGGAGGATAAACTGGAGGACGTCACTTTGCCTCCAATCTCTCATGGCCTTGTGCTGCCTCCGCAGAGAGGGAGGGAGGGGAGAGCCATGTATTGCACAGAAGCACGAAAGTGCAAGCTTGCATCCGTCAGAATGGAACAGACCCAATTTATAGCCAGGCTTATTGTGTGCTTCTCTCTTATGGCAAATATTGCAAATTCAGAACAGTTTTTTTGCGATGTTATGTCAAATGGTGAATGCAATGTGTGAGGATTGTTTTCCCTTCTGAAAACCTGTCAAATTGTCTTTTTGTTTTCTCTTGGAGTTTCACAGTTTGGGGATCAAGTCAGAGTGGAAGTGCAATTGGCCTTCATCTAGATGATGCAGATCTTGTTTTTAGATGTTTCCTTTGTCTGCAAATCAATTGTGCGAGACCTTCAGTTCAATTTGAACCTCACCAGAATGGTAAGATGAGCCAAATATACAGATAGCCTGGGCAATGAAGCAAACGTTAGGCTAGGCCTATATGTCCACTACTTTTTTTCCCAACTCTTCTGGACCACCTGGTTCTTTCGTCCGTTCCTCTAGACCCAATTCTTCTCTTAGTCTCCTGTGCTGTGCTGTGCTGACCAGTGAATGATGACAGAACAGTGGCTCCATCCCTCTCCTCTATTCTCCTCTCTCTGACTGTTTTTAACAAGGTCCATGTCCTCGTGATTTTTGAGAGCGAGACTTGGGGGGGCTCAAACCTGGAAAAACTAAACACCATTTTTGGGGAGAAGTAAACCGAATCAGGCCAAAAATAAAACAATTTGAAAGGCTCTAGTTATGAGTGGAGCTGCTATGCTCTGGAGACTGTGGAAAGCCCTTTGACTGTGTGTGCTTTGCTCTCAGCACCAGGCGAGGGAGCGCTCCTGAAGGACTATGATTAAAAGGGTTCAGACGAGTGGCTCGGCTCTTGTCATTGTGTTGACCTGTCATTCAGTGTTACATTTAAGTGAATTTCCCCCCGTAGCCTTTCAAAAATAATTCGCAGCAGCCAACCTGGCTACCAATTTTGAAAGGAAACGTTGAAAAATCTCAAATGATGCACTGAAGAATCAGGTCTGTAACCTTTAATGCATCCAGAAAATAATGCAGAAGAGTTTGGATTTTTTTTTCTTTTTTCTCCGCAGACTGAGCTCAAGGTTACCCAACAAAGCAGGTAAAGATGTGGGTGTGAGCGAGGTTGAGCTCAGAACACTTTCTTTGCAGTGCTTTTGGTCTCCAATCCCCTCCTACTGCTGAAAAGGGAACATCCTTAGTGCAGCTTTCATAAACTTCTGTGCCACTCCGGAGAATAGGAGTTTTGTCTGTGCCTAAACTGAATGTGGGTGTAAGTATGGATTACTTTCACGAAGTAACTTCAGATGAAGATGGATGTCTTTAGGATCACACTCTCTATGACTAACTGAAAAGCCAGAATATGGGGAATATTCTGTTTCGAATAGCAGAGTATCTATCAGTGCATTTTGGATCGACCGTGACTGATTGGCGTGTGAGTCGGTGTCCAGTTCTCTCTTGGCATCTTCTTGTCCCCTGCATACCTGCCTGGGAGGGGCTCCGTGTCTCCCACACCTATTTTCATTCCCAGTCATGTCTCCTCTTCACAGCCAGCCACGCACTAAGCAGGAGTGGGTAATAATTGTGTCTTGAAGGCTGCACAAATTTATTTATATTTTATTTCTTTTTTTTTAATGGAGAAAAAAAATTGACAATCAGTTTGCGGACCAGAAAAGGTGCAGTTATTTCAGAGTTTATACCGAGGTCCATATTTAATCGGCCGATTGGCCGGCCCCTGACCGTAGGCCGTATTTCGCTCACCCCTGCACTAAAGTGTAGTTAATATCGGCTAGTAGCTCTCTAAGCCTGGCAAGCGAATGATCCCATACCCACCTGATGGACAGGAACCAGCCCGTCTCTCATCTGCCTATTACCTAACATGACCCAATGCATATGTATGGAAGATGTACACCAGCCTATACAGAAGTGAATCTAAGATCTGTATGGAACTAAATGACCCTAGAAGGCAACTCCCACCATGGTTATCCAGTGGGTGTAGACGGCACAGCTTCAACTGGGGTTAAAACGGCTTGCGTGGGTTGCTTTTTATTGTACTGGATCTGAAGCTCTTCAGCACCAAATGGTAAGGAGAAACCTTTCTAAATAGTCAGTACGTTTTGAAAAGCTTTATCTGATTTTAAGCAAATAGTTTATTGTACAGTAGAAACAGGAGTTATCACTGTGGTTATTTTCAGCACTGATTTCTTTGCCCGGCTATGCGCATGCATCTTATCTTTTAAATTTCCATATGCAAGCATTTATCGCTTTCATCATTTTAATATACTTGTGAAGGATGAGTTTAATCTAATTACACCAGTTGGTGTAATCTCACTTTGCAGAGGATTTGTTTTGGTGTAGATTAGGCCTACTTCAACATGTTACACACAGGTAGGCTAGGTAGGATCTGCATCACAAACTGTGCGTTTTGTGATCGACATGTTTTTCTATTTTTTTTACTGACTTCTCCGTCTTTTAATTCACATGGCTTCAACTTTCATGCTTGGTCAACATTTTTAAAAAGTGTATTTTTCCATATAGATACCCTATGTTTGAATAAAATCAACTATATGTAAAGCTACTGAGCACGTCGGAAGCTTTTAAGCTCTGATTTAAAAATGAAGACTGAGCCCGAATCTTTATAGCCTAAACAGAAGAGGGAAAAACATTTTCCTGACTCCTCCCACTGTCCTTTGCAGCCATTAAGCTCTGAAATTGCTAGTGATCGGCTACACCAGCGGTTGGCAACCTTTTCCATTTGGAGTGCCAAGTTATTGTACCTCTTCTAATTTTTTTGGTGTCTTTTTCTTTACCCTGTTTTCTCCCCAATTTTCGTGGTATCCAATTGGTAGTTAGTCTTGTCTAACGCTGCAACTCCCGTACGGACTCGTGAGAGGCGAAGGTCGAGAGCCATGCATCCTCTGAAACACAACCCAACCAAGCCGCACTGCTTCTTGACACAATGCCCACTTAACCCGGAAGCCAGCTGCTCCAATGTGTCGGAGGGAACACCGTACACCTGGCGACCGTGTCGGCGTGCACTGCGCCCGGGACCACAGGACTATCGTACCATTTCTACTGATCTGTGTGCCAGTTAGGATGTTCATGGAACCATTTCATTTGACCATATCTTCATATCTCAAAATCTATGTCATGTGGTTAATCAAAATTCTCTCTAAATGAAAATTGTACAAATCTAAAGTTAACTTCTATTGCCAGTATGTAAAAATGGCCTACATAAAGCCAACAAATAACATTTGCAGCCCATAGGTAAAAATGCTGATTTAAAACAAAAAATATCTATAAATCTCATTGGATACCCATGGCCTGCCTGCAAGGAACTTGAAACATTGTATCAACTATTAACTTGGTCCAGCTTGAAGTTTGGGCTAGCTAACTTGCAGCATTGTATAAAATATCCTGGCCCCTCAGTTTCCTGTGCCAGTGAGCTCCTGACAGACACGGCTGTCGGCTATTCATGCAAGGGATCAAAAGTAATCCGGTGTGTTTCCTTACTCAAGATTTTAAACTTTTTTTGGTTACTACATGATTGGGGCGGCAAGTAGCCTACTGGTTAGAGAGTTGGACCAGTAATCGAAAGGTTGCTAGATCGAATCCCTGAGCTGACAAGGTAGAAATCTGTCGTTCTGCGCCTGTACAAGGCAGTTAACCCACTGTTCCTAGGCCGTCCATTGTAAATAATAATTTGTTCCTAAGCTACTTGCCTAGTTAAATGAAATGCATTTTTTTTAATGATTCCATATGTGTTACTTCATAGTTTTGATTTAGAGGTCGACCGATTTTAATTAGCTTTTTCAACTTTTCATAATTGGTAATTGGCCTTTTTGAATGGCAATTTATGGCCTATTTACATTACAATCCATGAGGAAACTGCGTGGCAGGCTTGACCACCTGTTATGCGAGTGAGCCTGCCACGCAAGTACAGCGTCAAATGGACTTTGTGGCTGCATGGAGCCAAGGTAAGTTGCTAGCTAGGTTTAAACTTATCCTATAAAAAAAACAATCTTCACATGATCTCTAGTTAACTACACATGGTTGATGATATTACTAGGTTAACTAGCTTGTCCTGCGTTGCATATAATCAAAGTGGTGCCTGTTAATTTATCATCCAATCACAGCCTACTTCAACTTCGCCAAACGGGTGATTTAACAAAAGCGCATTGCCGATTTAAAAGCACCATTTTGTCCACAAATGTACCTAACCGTAAACATCAATGCCTTTCTTAAAATCTAAACAGTATTTTTTTAAACCTGCATATTTAGTTTATAAAACCTCTATATTCATGTTAGCAGGCAATAGTAACTAGGGAAATTGTGTCACTTCTCTTGCGTTCAGGGCAAGCAGAGTCAGGGCACATGCAACAGTTTGGGCCGCCTGGCTCTGAACTAATTTGCCAGAATTGTACATAATTATAAAATGACATTGAAGGTTGTGCAATGTAACAGCAATATTTAAACTTTGGGTTGCCACCCGTTAGATAAAATACAGAACGGTTCCGTATTTCACTGAAAGAATAAAGGTTTTGTTTTCGAAATGATAGTTTCCAGATTTGACCATATTAATGACCAAAAGCTCGTATTTTTGTGTTTATTATATTATAATTAAGTCTATTTGATAGAGCAGTCTGACTGAGCGGTGGTAGGCAACAGCAGGCTCGTAAGCATTCATTCAAACAGCACTTTCCTGAGTTTGCCAGCAGCTCTTAGCAATGCTTGAAGCACAGCGCTGTTTATGACTTCAAGCCTATCAACTCCTGAGATTAGGCTGGCAATACTAAAGTGCCTATAAAGAACATCCAATAGTCAAAGGTATATGAAATACAAATGGTATGGAGCGAAATAGTTGATGCGTCATAATTCCTATAACTGCAACCTAAAACTTGAACTGGGAATATTGAACCACCAGCTTTCATGTTCTCATGTTCTGAGCAAGGAACTTAAACGTTAGGTTTTTTTTACATGGCACACATTGCACTTTCTTCTCCAACAGTTTTTTTGCATTATTTAAACCAAATTGAACAGGTTTCATTATTTGAGACTAAATATATTTAATGTATTATATTAAGTGTTCATTCAGCATTGTTGTAATTGTCATTATTACAAATATATAAAAATCATCCAAATTTTTTTTATTATTAATTTTATTTATTTTTAAATCAGTATCAGCTTTTTTTGGTCCTTGAAAAATCAATCGGTCGACCTCTAGTTTTGGCTTCACTATTATTCTACAATGTAGAAAATAGTAAAAATTAAAACCCCAGAATTAGGTGTCCACACTTTTGACCGGTACTGTCTCTAATTAAAAAAAAAAAAAATCTCTGTCGACTAACAGCCTATCGACCAAACAATTGACTAGTCGACTAAATGGAGTCAGGCCAAGTAGGGTTTTTAAATGTATTAGTTTTACCTTGGCATGCGTTTTGCTGCAGCAAGCAAACTGTTTTAATAAAACGACATACAAGCGAGTAAAGATCAGAGACTAAGGGGTTTAAAGCCTAGCATGCCAAGACTGCTACAAGATACCAAGGGATGCAGATTACATGCCTTTGAAGCCTGTAAACAATCAAGTTGAAAATCGTTGCGGTTGACTTCGTGGCTCTTCAAGTGTGGGCTACGGGTCTCAGTACTTTGGTTATGAGAGATTTTCGGTGTGTGCTGTGCGTTGAGCCTGTGCTTGACTGTGCGTCTACTCTTCAGGTGGTGGGGTTGGGGGAGAACTGTTAGGTGGGGAAGTGAAGGAATGCGTGTGTGCGTGTGCGCTGTGGCGTTCAACGTCTTCCCACAACAAATAGACAGCAAAGGTGCTACATTCCTTAGCCCCTGTGGAGATCTCTGAAGCTGAGGTCAGGTTTATGTTTTGTGTAGGAATGGGACCTTGTATAGAATGTGTGTAACAACAATGCAAACAAATCTACTGTACCAATGCTTTATCCTCGCTGCTGGTTGGTTCCTTCCTTTGTTGTATCATAGCTGTGCTGTGCATCAGTCCGCTCTCTTGCTCTCTTTCTGTCCTCGCTAACAGAATGCTGCTGCAGGCCTTATCTGAAAGATCACATCCCTTTCTGTATAACAAGACTAGATCTGATGTATGCACTGCAGCAGCAGTGGCTCAACTCTTTTTGTCTGCCTCAGTCATTCACATGGAGTTTTCCCCACAGGTCATTTAAAGGTCATGCTATCCTTGTACTATTTGCTTTTGGCTGCAAAGGCCTGTAATTCTATTTATTTTTTTACATGCATGTTTAAGATGCTCTTAAAAGCCTTGTGGTGCTGTCTGTTTTTAATTGTTAATGTTGAGGAGAGATGTTTGGAATGTAAAGTGAACTTGTGGGTACGTTGTTAGTGTTATTATTGGGGAAAAGTGTCAAAAGAAACCGTGCAACTCCAGTACAACAGCTCAGGGTTATGCAATATAATGGGTTCCAATCCTGACACTGCACAGTTGTGGGAAAACATATTGATCACACACTGCTGCAAATCTGAAGGCATTTAAGCGCTGTTCCATTTGGAGTTTAAATGTTTAAAGAGCTCGTTTGGGCCTTCCCTTACTAAGATTCATTTTTTTCATTTTTTTAAATGGGCTCACAAGTAAATACTCAACTTTTTACATGAGGAGGGAGAAATGCCATGTGTTGGCATGCCTGTCAATAGGACATGTAGAGGCGCAGCAGCAGAGGACTGCGTTAGACCTGTGGAGAGTCCTCTTTACTCCACGGGTTCTCTCTGTGTGAGAGAACTCCACCTCCCTGTGTCACAGTTGCATCCCGGTGAGGCTGCGGACCGCTGGGTCTCGGCAGGGTGCACTGGCCCCCACTCCTTGGCCCCCACTCCTTACCCCCCCCCCCCAGTGAGGCGCAGGGCAGTGACACGGCCTGTCCCTTTGCCTCACTCTGAACGTTTGACACGCGACGCGAGGTCGTCAACGTGACCTACTTTCCCCTGGCTACCCTTCTGCTGAGCCGCAGGGGCGTCGGGAGGGTGGTGGTGAGTGATGTGTTAAGGCGGGACGGGGCAGGGACGGTGCTGTCCTGGCGTTGGATCACCACGTTAGTTTTGAGACGCTGTGTGCGTGTGTGAGGCGACAGTGGGAGACACGCACACCAGCTGGGCGTGAGCCGCACTGTGGGGGTTGCAGGTGCTGTACGTGCTGGGCAGTACTTTGGATGGACCCCTGCAATACTGCCTTAACACAATAAATCCTTCTACTCAGTGTACTTCTGACCACACTGTGGGTTACTGATCTGGCTGCTCCGTCATCATTGTGTGTCCGTATGATGCGCTGCATGCTGGAGATGCTAAGGCTAATTGTAGTATAGCCATAAAGTGTTTGTTTTGGAAAAGCTAACTGGCTTTAATTGGGAGGATTCTCACCAGCGCGTTGTCATCTTATTGACGGGTTGTGCTCTGCCTCTCTGCAAGGATGCTAGGGTCTCTCAAATGGAGCCGAAGTGGCTCTCCTGACGTTTCTCTGCGAGACGCTGCGGTCGTAACCTGTTAAACGCTTCTATCCATTCCATTTCACCCTTTCTCCTATGATTGACCCTCAGCCTGTTAGTTTCACACCAGTGACTTGTAAGCTTAGATGAGAGCGTGTTTGATAGAATACAGTGTGTCGCTGGCGCACAGAGACGGTCGGAGAGAAGAGTTCATTTTAAAAAGTCAACCTGTTAATGCACTGGCAGTACTCTAGGCTGGGTCAGACCTGGATGACCGTATCAATGATTTAGACCTGCAAGAAGGCACTAAATGGCGACTGAGCAACATCTCGCTGAGCGCTACTTGCCCTTCTCACCTCGTGGCATCAAGTGCTCGACATGCCCTCCTGCTCCTCGCCGGCTGAGTCTGTGGAAGGTGGATGGGTTTTACTTCAGTCTTAAGTGCTTACACTTGTAAGACATTGTAAGGTCAGCATTACACTCAGGCCCTCCTTTCTCTCTCTCTTTTGTCTTCCTAGGGACCTAATGGCCTTAATGTTTTCCAAACTGATGGCGTGCATCACACCATTCTGTTCCTGGACCTGAATGTAGGCTATGAATATTCTGCATAGTCTACTGGATGTCTATACAAATGTATCCACATGCACGGTGTCAGACACAGCTGAGTGTCCCCACTTGACATGTGGTCATATCAACCCCCCCACACACACACAAAAATTGAAATATTGAATGCTCCCCAATGCTGGAAGGCGGGCCTGAGTGAAAACGTTTGGAGAACCCCTGCCCTAATGCAGGAGGCGTGTAGGCTAAGACTGACTGGCGGGCAGACTGGATACAGACCATCCTACTGATTTTAGTGCAGTCTGTGAGGAAGCCCTGCCAGGCTGAACGGCTGCTCCAACAGATTCCCAGTAGAGCAGGCAGGCTTGCTGGACCATCTCTCCATCAACCACGGACACTGACTGACACTCCAGTCCCACACTAGACTGGAAGATATAGCACTGATGCTGTCAGACGGTGACACAGATTTTGGGGTTTGATTAGCCTCGTTATTGAGTTTAAAAAATACATTTTAAAAATGAAAACGTTTTATTTTTCTATAATGAACACAATCTGCCCTTCCTGTAACGGTCCTGCCACTTTTTGTTGCATTAGGTTGTGTATGTTTTGGTGTATTGGATTTGAGCATTTCAGGGGATTTTACCACCGGAGATTGACAGCTTGATAACAAGACTGTCGTTGTCCTCTCTTCCTGAGGTGTATTTCTCTATACTGCTGTTACAATCAGCGCCATCTTATCGGCTTTGGGCTGTACACATCACACATCTGCCCAACGACCGTCTGACTCGTCTGAGGATCTCAAAGGTGCTTAGTGCAGCCATCTGTCAATACTAGAATGGTGTGGAGATGTGTGCATTCGGCTAGTCCGTTAAGCCTGTGACTGGCCCAGCCCCAGCTGATTCCAGGAGGCTGGCCGGCTCCACCCTAATTGATACGCTCCACTCTACAGCCATCATCATGGCTGCTTCGAGCCCCCGACCAGGCAGATATATATCAGCCTCTGTGGGTGAGGAATAGCTAACACCGTAATGAGTTAAGTTTCAGAATGATCTACATAATTTATTCCCCCCCCCCCCCCCCCCCCCCAAGGAGACTTGTGTAGCATTAATTAATATCAGGCATCGTCCCAGTGAGGGATTCATTTGGGATGCGTGTCTCTTAATTCAAGCTGAGCTTTGATTGTTGGCGCCCATGTAATTTGAGAAGTAGAAGAAGCCAGTCTGCTGTTACCGGGTAGATTAGGCCCGGTCCTGGTAGCTTTGGCCTGGTCCAGTGACAGTGTGTAGACTGACATCTAGTCACAGATATGGCAGTTTATTTCCTCCCAAGGTGTCATTTTTAAAACAAGTGTATCTTGACAGGAAATGGGACTTGACACCAAAGGATGACGTTGTACCATGCTACCAAGGTCCCTGTTTGGTCTTTCTCACAATGGCACAGCCTCTGTGGCTATGACAAGACACGAGACCTCTTCACTTTTTAATGTGATTTAAAAAGTGGGGAAAAAATGAAATCCCTTATCTCTAACCCCAAATTTCTCTCTCTCTCCCCACAGAACTCAATACGGCACAATCTGTCATTGAACAAGTGTTTTCTCAAAGTGCCTCGCTCCAAAGACGACCCGGGAAAGGTAAGACGACCGTGTTTCATTCAATCCCAAAATAGCAGAAATAAGCGGCTGGTGTCCACAGACAGACCTACTAGTCTAGACTCACTCTTTGCAAGTAGTCCTCCAATATGCTCTAATGCTATCTGCATGAGGAACATGTTCGTTGTGAACGCCTGCCAGTGTGCTCTGACAGTCTGGAAATGCATGGCACGCCCGTAATCTATTTTGAACATTCCACCCCCACAAAATTGCATGTCAAATGTAAAGACTGTGTTTGTTTGTTTTTGTTGTTGTTGTTTTTTTAGACCTGCGGGCAGACTAAGTACGAAGATGTGATAATAAGTCACTGTCCTTGTGGGAATAGTCCAAAATAAGGCCGTAGTCAGTGCATTTCGAGTAACGCTCCAAAAGTGCCTCTCGGGGCTGGGTTATGAGGAGAAAAGCCCCCAGATCAGCATTTAGGGTGAGAGGAGAGGGAGGCCACACTGACACATACAGCACCTGCCTCTCCCGCCCCATCATCTCAGGCCGGCAGGGACTGCTGCTATGACACCACCAGCTCCCATACCAGCCTGTTTTACCACACAATCACTCCCATCTCTCGCCCTGTCCCTTGTCTTACTAGTATCTCTCACTACGCTTTGTTTCTCACGTGGTTGGACCATGTGGGCCTATATTTAGTGTATCCTGGTTATGTGAATGGGTCGAACCATGTGTAAGAGTTTTTGTCTGGCGAGCAGGCACATGAACAGGCACACAGTGGCTTGAAGAGCTACGCCAAGCTATGTACTGTAGAGGTTGGGGACTGAATGCTAATTTCATGTTTTGCTGTAATCCTCTGATATTGACACTCCTGGGAGCTGCACTAAATACAAAATAATCTATTGCTGTGAGTCCCATTCCAAATGCATGGCCAACTTAATTTGGAATTTTCCTCACCCCCCCCAAAACAACTTCAAAGAAGTGCTAGCCTCTAGATAGGTTCCATCAGTATTGTAATGTGGCAGGGATATGAGCAGTGCTGGTCGGATGAGATAGGAGAGCACCGTGTCTACCTCTGAGATGGAGAAAGAGATGACATGCGTGGCGTACACCTTCACCGTGGGGGGGGGGGGGGGTGTAAAAGTGCTGTTACGGCTTCCACTGCAGAGACATATTTATTTCACATGTTAACCGGTTAGGAATGCTAAATGTGCACTGTGATTAAAACAAATAGGTTGACATACAATACTGTAGGAAAATCACCAGCCTCTGAGAGAAACAGGTCATCAGGGCTTCTGGTGGAATCATCACATGTCCATGGCATTTTGTGTAGAGACTACATGGATGGTAGAGCTTAGGTTTCCTTACATTTGTAGCTTACATTATGGACAGACATTCTTGCTTTGCCGGCTTCACTATGATGCAGTGCATTTGTGATTTATTTAAGAAGTCTCTTTCCCCGTCGAGTCTCGAGGGGCGTGTGGAGAAATGCAGAAACTCCCCAAGGGTTTGTGCTTAAAGATTATTATTTTTTGCCTAATTAAAAGAAACGCCGCCCGTCTCTCCACCAGCGCAGTGAGTCTGAGTCTACCAAGAGCTCTAATTGAAACGGTTAACCCCAAAATCCTCATACATCTAGCAGTGAACCAGATGCTTTGATCAAAACACGCAGCTCAGGCAGCTCACCTTCAGGCGTCCTTAGACGTTTCTCTGTCCGTTACTCTCAGCCTCTTGCAGTGAAGACCAACATCGCCAAATATACCAACAATGGAATTGGGCTACAGAACAGTGAGGTATAATGGGATTTATACTCACATATACAGTTGAGTCTGAAGTTTACATACTCCTTTGCCAAATACATTTTAAACTCCAGTTTTTCACAATTCCTGACCTTTAATCCTAGTAAAAAAGTCCCTGTCTTAGGTCAGTTAGGGTCACCACTTCATTTTAAGAATGTGAAATGTCAGAATGATTTATTTCAGCTTTTATTTCTTTCATCACATTCAGTGTGTCAGAAGTTTACATACACTCAATTAGTATTTGGTAACATTGCCTTTAAATTGTTTAACTTGGGTCAAACGTTTCGGGTAGCCTTCCACAACCTTCCCACAATAAGTTGGGTGAATTTTGGCCCATTCCTCCTGACAGAGCTGGTATAATTAGGTTAGTAGATCTCCTTGCTCGCGCACACTTTTTCAGTTCTGCCCACACATTTTCTATAGGATCGAGGTCAGGGTGTTGTGATGGCCACTCCAATACCTTGACTTTGTTGTCCTTAAGCCATTTTGCCACAACTTTGGAAGTATGCTTGGGGTCATTGTCCATTTGGAAGACCCATTTGCGACCAAGCCTTAGCATCCTGACTGATGTTTTGAGATGCTGCTTCAATTCATCCACAGAATTTTCCTACCTCATGATGCCATCTATTTTGTGAAGTGCACCAGTCCCTCCCGCAGCAAAGCACCCCCACAACATGATGCTGCCACCCCTGTGCGTCACGGTTGGAATGGTGTTCTTCGGCTTGCAAGCCTCCCCCTTTCCTCCAAACATAACGATGGTCATTATGGCCAAACAGTTTTATTTTTGTTTCATCAGACCAGAAAAGTGCGATCTTTGTCCCCATGTGCAGTTGCAAACTGTAGTCTGGCTTTTTTCTGGCGGTTTTGGAACAGTGGCCTTTTCCTTGCTGAGCGGCCTTTCAGATTGTCGATTATAGATACTTGTATAACTGTTTCCTCCAGCATCTTCACAAGGTCCTTTGCTGTTCTAGGATTGATTTTCACTTTTCACACCAAAGTACGTTCATCTCTAGGAGACAGAACGCATCTCCTGAGCGGTATGACGGCTGCGTGATCCCATGGTGTTTATACTGCGTACTATTGTTTGTATAGATGAACGTGGTACCTTCAGGCGTTTGGAAATTGCTGCCAAGGATGAACCGGACTTGTAGAGGTCTGCAAATCTCTTTTGATGTCTTGGCTGGTTTCTTTAGATTTTTTCCCATGATGTCAAGCAGAGAGGCACCGAGTTTGAAGGTAGGCCTTGAAATACATCCACAGGTACACTTCCAATTGACTCAAGCTTCTAAAGCCATGGCATCATTTTCTGGAATTTTCCAAGTGGTTTAAAGGCACAGTCAACTTGGTGTATGTAAACTTCTGACCCGTTGGAATTGTGATACAGTGAATTATAAGTGAAATAATCTGCCTGTAACCAATTGTTGGAAAGATGACTTGTGTCATGCACAAAGTAGATGTCCTAACTGACTTGTCAAAACTATAGTTTGTTAACAATAAATTTGTGGAGTAGTTGAAAAACGAGTTTTAATGACTCTAACCTAAGTGTATGTAAACTTCTGACTTCTATATGTATATTATTACCACTTAATTGTCTCTGGTTAATTTCCACTGTGAATTATTCTCCCTCTGAGGGAAACACTAATTGACCTCGAGCTTTAAAAAATATGAAAACATATTTTCTCAACATTGTATTGTTGCAGCAGTGGAGTCACAGGTTTTAGACACAGGTTGTTGCAACAGCACTTTCTCTTCTGTTGTCTAGACTGACAATTTCTCTGTAAATATCAATTATTCTCTCTGCTAAGGAAGTCATTTTAAAGGTCCTGATCTCACTTCCCCGGACAATTGTGAATGATTCTATCAGGAGTAATATACAAAAATATATATTTTTTTAAATCACAACTTGTAATGGCCTGGGGCTGAGAATCTCATTTTAACCACTGTAAGCAGTGATGCTTGTGGCTTCAGGGAGGAATTGCCATTGAAAAATGAATTAAATGTGTCCGAATGCAGAGATAAATAATGCAGCCACGGGGTGGAGTTGTGTGGAGCTGCAGCCTCTGAGCCAGCAGGTCTATTCTCTCCTTGATTAGCTGGGCTCAGACATGGAACAGAAACCCAAAGCGCTGCTCCCGCGCCTGGCGACAGCAGCCCAGCTACAGTTGGATACACTAGCACTGCTTCAGGAGGGGTTTACCAGTTCAACAGCCCCAGTCTCTAACTAACGAGCACCAAAGACAAAGGGAAGCCTTGCCACGAAACACAGCTCCCTCCAATTACAAACAAAACCCACGTACACACTTAATACCCACACAGGATTACTTTTTCATTTTTTTGTGGATTGTGTTTTGCTAGCATTTTGCCAAAGAGCTAATGTGGCAGTACCAAAGAAAAGTCAGATTTTACTCTTTGTCCTGAGATGGAAAGCCATCATGTCCATTGCTAACATTCCTGTGGTGCCAGGCAAGGCTTTGTGTGTTCTGTTCTTTACTGCGGTGCTCAATGGTCCTCTTCCCCCACCACACACAGGGCTCCTACTGGGCCATCGACACCAACCCAAAGGAAGACGCCTTGCCCACACGGCCGAAGAAGAGGCCACGGTCCGGAGAGAGGGTAAGTCCCCCAGACAACACCCCCTGATTCTTTGTCTTCATACAGTTGTAGATACCCTCACTTAACACATGCCATTATTTACAATACACTACATGACCAAAAGTATGTGTACACCTGCTTGTCGAACACCTCAGACTTGCTTCCATTCAGCCACAAGAGCGTTAGTGAGGACAGGCACTGATGTTGGAAGATTAGGCCTGGCTCAGTCAGCATTCCAATTCATCCCACAGGAGTTAGATGGGGTTGAGGTAAGGGCTCTGTGCAGGCCAGTCAAGTTCTTCCACACTGATCTCGACAAACCATTTCTGTATGGACCTTGCTTTCTGCATGGGGAATTGTCATGCTGAAACAGGAAAGATGCCACAAAGTTGGAAGTACAGAATTGTATGCTGTTGTGTTCATTTCCCTTCACTGGAACTAAGGGGTGTTGCCCGAACCATGAAAAATGGCACCAGACCATTATTCCTCCAATGCATTGGGACAGGTAGCCTACTCCTGGCGTCTGCCAGATTCAGCCGTCGCACTGGCAGATGGTGACGTGTGATTCATCACTCCAGAAAATGCATTTCCACTGCTCCAGAGTGCAATGGCGGCGAGCTTGACACCACTCCAGCTGAATTTTGGCATTGCGCATGGTGATCTTAAGCTTGTGTGCGGCTGCTTGGCCATGGAAACCCATTTTGTGAAGCTTCCGACTAACAGTTATTGTGCTGACGTTGCTTCCAGAGGCAGTTTGGAACTCGGTAGTGAGTGTTGCAACCAAGGACAGACTTTAAAAAAAAAAATGTTTTTCGTTCTTCAGTGCTCGGCAGTTCTGTGAGCTTGTGTGGCCTACCATTTTGCGGTTGGGCCTACTACTTAACAGTAACAGCACTTGCAGTTGACCAGGGCAGCTCTAGCAGGGCAGAAATGTAACAACGGTGCCACGTTGAGTCACTGAGCTCTTCAGTACGTCCATTCTACTGCCAATGTTTGTCTATGGAGATTGCATGTCTGTGCAGATTTATTTTTTATTTATACACCTGTCTGGAACGGGTGTGGTTGAAATAGCTGGATCCACTAATGTGAAGGGGTGTCCACATACTTTTGTGTACATATATATATTTTTTCGAACATCAATTGATGTCCTCTGGCTGGTTATTCTGAGTGGGAGCGTTTGTCTTTTAATTATGCATGAGTCGTGTCCAGTGTAATATACTGGTTTAGTCAACTGCCCAGATTGACCTGGCTACGAGGCATCATCCCTTCCTCCCTGGCTACTGCAGTCTGGCCTCCCCTGTGTGGCCCGCCATAGGCTACAAGAAGACATGTGGGGCTTCGGTTGAAACACTGAGACGAAGACGCAAAGAATCAGTGGAAAGGCAAACCCACTCACTCCGTTAACCACCCACGTGTGTGTGTGTCTATCTGCGGTTGTAAGATAGCGAGAGGGATAGAGCAACGCACATTCCATACATGTGACACACAGTGTAAATGAGCTTAAATATAGTAATTGTTGTGTAATTCAAAAGCATGACATGCACAGTGTTCACTCAAGTTTGTACATGTATGTTGTTGGTATGACACGTGCACGCCATCCTCCCCTACAGTTTTGACTGGCTGCCTACAAGGCATCCCATTTAAGTCCTCTGACATTAGAAATGGTGAAATCTCATTTATGTTTATCATGAATTAAAAATGGTATTGTTGCCAGCCAATCCTCTTACAGTAAGCAGTTTTGGGAGACAGGCGTGGTGGAGTTATCTCCCTCCGACCGAGCCGTGCAGGGAGCAATGGGGGCTGTGCTCTTCTCTCCATCTCCTCTGGAAATATTTCCGATGTGACCTAAATAAAGGTGTTGCTCCTTTTTGTTGTTTTATAAATGGTCCTGGTGTATTTTCCATACTGGGGATCTGCATCCCTCCCTATTGCCTGGAAGGAAAACGAGCTTCCCAACAAACACTGGAACATGAGTGTTAGGACCTTTACCTCCACCTATGGCTTGAGGTCCTGTATCATTCTGATAATGAGTTTAGAATGTTTTTTTTTGTTTGTGCTCCTTTTATTTGATAATTAGCTAAGAGTGTTTCTTTTTGGTCTCCCTCCTCCAGGCTTCCACACCGTACAGCCTGGAGTCGGAGTCTTTGGGAATGGACTGTATGATCTCTGGAAGTGCCTCTCCAACGCTGGCAATCAACACTGTGACGAACAAGGTACCTACCCAGCATGCACCTGCACACACTGCACCGCCCTGACCCTCCCTCCCCTACACCCAACCACCCACAGCTTATTCCCCCCCTGAGAGTAGCACTCAACTGGGATAAACACACACATACACACATTTACAGATTCTTTCCAGTACATCTCACACTAACGCCCAGCTGCAATGCAGCACAAGAAGCACTGTATACAAAAATACTGTAGTGGTGAGTGTGCAAGCGGAGTTGAGCGGTCAGTAATCCACCCTCGTTGCTTAGAACGGTCAATGTCCTTTTCCTCCTCTCTGCAAAAAAATAAATAAAAATGCTGCTCCAAATGTTCTAAAATGTTGTGTTTAAAATATAATTTAACAGTCACTCCTTCAACCATTTGGTTTTGAAGTTGGCTATCATAACAATCGTCAACATTTCAACATGTTGTAGGGCAGGCTATTCAACAAGGATCTACCTGATGTGTAATTTTTTTAAATATATTTTTTAAATCAATTGATAATCGGATACTTCAGTTGTCTCTGTGGTGCTCACATTTGACAGTTGATGGACAGTTACAAACTCCTCTTTAACAATAGCCTATATAGAAATCAAAACATCTCCGTTGCTGCTGCGTCCGCTCATTGGTTGTCTTGCCATCAATAACACAGGCCGTGTGACCTATTTCTCAGTCGACTCACGTCAACATCTCTGCGCATTAGTGGTGGGTTAGGCTAAATAAATACAACGGGAGGCCCTGGCTTTTTAAAAGAACCATGATGAAGGAAATGAAGCAAAATGCTGGGCAGAGCCTAGAGCTCGTGGCTGAGTGGTACCGGAGAAAAATTGGAGTGGGGGAGAAGGTCGAGCCAAACATTTTTTTTTTTTTTATCCGCTCCAGCCAAATTAGGCACGCTCCACTCCAGTTTCATTCCGCTCACACACACACAGCACCACAACAAGGGATTACTCGTACTATGCAATACGGTATCGATACTTGGACGTTCTGCAATATGATCGACCCTACACACAGACTTTGCAATGTGATACTCTACACACTAGGGTTGGGGTCAATTCAGGAAGTACACTGACATTTCTAATTTCCATGAAGAGAATGTCGAATTAGAATTTGGTTTACTTGTTGAGGAGCAATGGAACTGACCCCAACCCCACTGCCGACACACCTGGTAGTTGATGCCCAATCCTTCTCTGTCCATCAAGTGTGGTTGGGGACATTAACCTCTCTGCTGCAGGGGTGGGTGTGTGTGTGGGTGGGGCCGATACTGCAGAGATGTTGAGAAACCCCTGGGACTGCAAGCTGTTGGCTCTGAGTGTGCGGTTCACTCTGGAATTGAAATAAGTTTTTAACCTTAAGCCCTCTCCTCTGGGCCCAGTGGGGGCAGCTCTCTGGAGTACTTTTAAAAAGCCTGCAAGACGCTTATTAATTTACTGCAGCAGGCACAAAAAAAGACTGGGTTTAATATAAACGGGGGGGGGGGGGGGGGGGGTGCAGTTAGAGGAGTCTTGTTTGTGTGAGTGGCTGCCCGTTGTCTTGGGGTGGGTGGTGAGGGGGCACTGTAAACACACACACACGCGTCTGTCTTTCCTCCTCTCATCTCAACAAATAAGCACTCGTCATTGATTTGCCGGGGTTTCGAACCTCAGTTGGGCATTTTAACACGGACGTCCTCCATAGAGTAACAAAAGTTAGATTTCACACATGCTAAGAATCATGAGCAGGAAAACAAAACAAATCTTCTGAACATGCCCGCTCCAGGCAAGGTTACAGCAGGGCTGTGTGTGTGTGAGGATGTTATTATGTGTCTTTTTGTTCTCCTGCTTGTAACTGTTGCTATGGTAAAGCAAAGATCAAGTGGATAGGAGAAATAGCAGCAGCAGATCGGAGCCCTGCTCTTGCCAGAGAGCTCGTTTCTCATTGTAGTACACTGTAAATACACAACTGGCCACGCCTCTTTCAGTGCGCTGTGCCAAACCACAGGAATTCTCTTGCTCGCTCTCTCAAATTCCCGCCTTCTCTGAGAGGTCAATGTGAGGTTGTCAGGACTACAGAACCAGTGAGTGTTTCCCCCACGATCCCTCAGACATTTCTCAAGTAGCCCTCTTCCTCTCTCATTCCCCCTCAAACAAACGTACATTATTTCTCTATTCTGAGGTAGCCGTTTGCAGTGGCGTGAATGAGACGGAAGTCAGGCACTAGTGTGATAAAGGAAGGCGGATTGTAGGAAGACGTGTGTTTACCGAGGAAACGTCTGGCCCTGTGCTTTGCTTCTCTCCCTACTTAAATCCCATGAAGAGGGATTATGAGGAACACTGGCTGGCATTGTCAGCGACACCTGGGTGAATCTCGCTTTGATTTCATAATCCGTGTCTCATGCTCCAGATTAGACTCGTGTAAAAGATACCCCTGGCTTTTTACCTAATTCATGGCTAAGACTCACACACACTGACTCGCTACCACCAAACACGCATCAGGATTTATTGTAGAGGGAGTTGCTGCGCATGTGGGGTGAGCAGTGTGTGTGAGCTGCGGGTGGGGAGGGGGGTGGGGGGGGTGTTGAGGTGAGCTGGGGGGTGTGTTGGGGAGAGCTGTGTGAGGGTGTGTGTGTCGGGTGAGCTGTGTGTGTGTGTGTGGAGGGGGCTGAGTGAACTGTGGGGAGAACAGTGCATGTGTGTGAGACATGATGACATTGGGTGTCTGTGACTGTGTGGCGTACATGCTCAAGTGGGCGACTTGACTCCCGGGTCTCTGGGGTCTGTTTAAAACCACAGAGCACAGTGAGGTTTGGAAATCATCACACTTTATGGATGAGGAGAGTAAAAATAGATTTATGGCGAGCAGCTTAAGGCTAAAAGCCTCTTTTATGACTTCATTACACATACCATTTATATTTCTGCAGCGCACTGAGTTTGATCAGCATTGTAGTGCTGATTCTCAGACGTGTCTAAGCCCTCAGTCTTAGCCGCTCATTGAGTTCCCCGTTCACGCTAATGAACACTGGAGCCCAGCCCACACTGAGTGGTGGAAGGCTAGAGTCGACTAATGAGCTTCTCTTGCATCCCCTTCCCCCACCCGACACACAATACAATACTGGATTCAATGCTCTCTCTTCTGACTGTTGTCATTAAAGCACAACATTTGTGTCATTCTCTAGCTGAGAAAGTGAGAGCTTAGAATGACAGACGGCTCAAACTGAGTTTAGAGTGCTCCGTATCTGTGCTCAGACTGGCGACATAACAATAAGGACAGCAGCCCGATCTGGGTTTGAATGTTTGTTTTCTTTCATAATAGATAATAAATGTTTGACTTCCATTGTGCCCGTCATGCTCAATCACGCACAAGTACTGGAGGGCAGTCAGGCCTGGACTTCCCTCTGGCCTCAGAAGGCAAAGCAGCCATGTCCTGCTGTTGTGTGTTAGACAGAGGGCGCTATAGAGAGGGCGCAGGCAGGGCCACAGCCACTTGGCCCAAGGGCTGCATGTCTCATTGTGCAGAGCACAGAGCCCAGCCTTGTTCCACTCAGCCTGATGAGCAGGCAGCCCCGACCGGCCACTGGGCAAGACTCGGATTCATCACCAGCACCATCCAGGCTGAGGCTGCCAAGATCTGCATGGTTTGTCACACCAGTGTTTCCCCAAGTTTTTTTTCAGCTGCGGTGGCATAGTTAGTGGGAGGAGGGTTTAGAGGACTTCTTGGATGCAAAGACAAAATGTTGCTGTTTCTAAGGCAAATGTCCTGTAATGCTACACATTTTGCCATGGCTTATGCCTTGTTCTAATGTTTGAGTCACTCAGATGGCATAACAAAATCAATGGGGGCCCCATGCCACGCCATTTTTGGAATTTCTGGTGATTTCTGGTGATTGTTAGTTCTCAAAGATTATCTTATTAACAAAATAATGTCCATTTTATCTTTTCTACTTACTTTGTATCTGTTTTAGTCGTTTCCGTTTCCACTGAAAACATTATACCATCCCAAGTTTAGTGTTTTTTTTATTGTAAAAACAACCGTTGCAGTGGTGTCCACGATGCGTATGAGGGGAAACCCTGCACACACACCAGCCAAACAGCATCCCACATAGCTGCCATTCCACACAAAAACTGAATGCAACAGCTTTTCTCTCCGGATCTCATTATATTCATGACCAGATTGTTTCTACCACCAATGCTACTTATTTGCGGTCTGTTGTGTTATGCCACAATACACTTTTCCCCCCTTAGCAAAACCTTTTTCAGATGATGATAATGAAGTGTTCTGAAGTGCTCGGCCTGCTTGCGTCGCTGTATTGAAAGGTCAGGGTCTCGGTTGCGCCGAAGACCTTTTGTTGGTTGTCCCAAACCGATTTGCGCACTGTGAGCAGATGGGTCTGACACGGCCAGTAGTGTGACCTTTAGTAAAGAAGGGGGCGGTCCCACTTTACCTACCCAGAGAGAAGAGCCTTTACCTGGACACATTCAGAAGGGACCCCTGGGGCTCTGCTGGCTGTGTAGCCTCCGTAAAGGTGTTCCAGGCCAGCCAACATTTCAGTTCAGAGAAAACGCTCTGCAGTAATGACAAGTGATAACATCCAGTACACAACAGCTTTACGCACACACAGGTATCGAATTCCTAGACACACACACAAACCAAATTCAGTTTGTTACGGAACCAAACTGATTTGCATGCATATTTACTGTCAGAAGGATAATGATTTTAGATGGCATGCAGTCATTACGTAAAAACCCTGTTGGTGAATCTCCAGGATGTGTGGTATGCAAGAAAAGCTAATGCAGTACCTTCATCTTATTTCAGGTGGCATTATACAACCCAGATCAGGATGGGAGTGACAGCCCAAGAAGCAGCCTTAACAACAGCCTGTCTGACCAGAGTCTGGCCTCAGTCAATCTAAACAGTGTTGGCAGCGTGCACAGCTACACACCGGTAAGACGTTGCACTGCGACCTCTAACCACAGTGCTACACACTTCTCTGACCAAGCACCACAAACAACGACAAGATTCCAGCTACACACAATTTAGACCATGTACAGGGCAAGTATTCCGACCCCTTGACTTGACCCCACCCTTTGACCCTTATTCTAAAATGGATTAAATAATTTTGGTTCCCTCATCAATCTACATAAAATAACCCATAATGACAAAGTGAAAACAGGTTTACATTTTTTTCTTTTTCTATTAAATCTATTAAAAATATATTTTTAAACAATACCTAAATTACATAAGAATTCAGACCCTTTGCTATGAGACTTGAAATTGAGCTCAGCTGCATCCTGTTTCCAATGATCATCCTTAATGTTTCTACAACTTGATTGTAGTCCACCTGGGGTAAATTAAATTCATTGGACATGATTTGAAAAGGCACACACCTGTCTATATAAGGTCCCACAGTTGACAGTGCATGTCAGAGCAAAAACCAAGCCGTGAGGCTGAAGGAATTGTCCGTTGAGCTCCGAAACAGGATTTTATTGAGGCACAGATCTGGGGAAGGGTATCAAAACATTTTCTGCAGCCTTGAAGGTCCCCAAGAACACAGTGGCCTCCATTCTTATATGGAAGAAGTTTAGAACCACAAAGACTCTTCCTAGAGCTGGCCGCCCGGCCAAACTGAGCAATTGGGGGAGTAGGGCCTTGGTCAGGGAGGTGACCAAGAACCCGATGGTCACTCTGACAGAACTCCAGAGTTCCTCTGTGGAGATGGGAGAACATTTCAGAAGGATAACCATTTCTGCAGCAGTCCACCAATCAGGCCTTCATGGTAGAGTGGCCAGACGGAAGCCACTCCTCAGTAAAAGACACATGACAGCCAGCTCAGAGTTTTCCAAAAGGCACCTACATTTTCTCAGTGCTTCAACAATGTACTGAGTAAAGGGTCTGAATGCTTATGTAAATGTTATATTTCCGTTTTTTATATATATATAGAGATAGATAGAAATCATTTATCTAACCTGCAGAGCTTGAGAGGATCTGTAGAGAAGAATGGGAGAAACTCCCCAAATATACAGGTGTGCCAAGCTTGTAGCGTCATACCCAAGAAGACTTGAGGCTGTAATCACTGCCAAAGGTGCTTCAACAAAGTACTGAGTAAAGGGTCTGAATACTTATGTAAATGTAATGGTTGCAAAAAAATGTTTACCTGTTTTTGCTTTGTCATTATGGGGTATTGTGTGTAGATTGGGGGGGGGACACACACGATGTAATCCATTTTAGTATAAGACTGTAACGTAACAAAATTCGGAAAGAGTTAAGGGGTCTGAATACGTTCCGAATGCACAGTATATCAACCTCTAACCACAGTGCCCTGGGCTAAGCACGAGCTAAGACCAAAGAAACGCCACTGTATCACAGCTAGATATACAGTAATATAGACTGTACATGTCAATCTGTAATCACACTGACAACCATATACTTCTAAGACTGAGATCCTAAAACCGCTACTGTCTGCTTCACCACTAGACATAGTCATTTAGACCGTGCATGCCGATCCCTAACCTCACTATCACAGAGTTACATAGCGGTTAGTTAGCTGAAAGCCTGGAACTCTAACACAGTGAAGCAGCTCCACTCTGAGGGCCGTGCCCCTGACCAGGGGGGAGGGTTAAGGGAAAGAGAGATCTGTACACGTTCTTGGAGAGCTGCTGCCTGTGATGTCCTCCCACCAGAGAGGCCCCCTTCTTTGGTGTGGTCCTCCCGCTTCCCAGGGTGCTCTCTGCTCCAGGCTCTCTGCATCGATCTGTTCAGACTGATGGATGTTTCTCCAGTGCTGCTGAGACCAGTCTCTTCTTATTACTGCCTCACTTCAGTCAGCCACACTGACTGAATTCTATAGTAAGGCAATCTATACCGTAGCCCACGTAAGGCTTCAAAGCCTTTGCTGTTGTAAATAACGTGGCCTCCAACATACATGAATTGAAGGAGTCTCCCTAGCGATAGACTAGTGATGGCTCAATTATTAGTGTCCTTCAAATGTTAAACCTGGTATGGCTTGAAAGCTACCTCTGTGATGCGGAGTTAAATCATAAAGACTAATTTTGTGTCCTCAGTTATAGAATAGTGGTGACTCCATGTTAGTGTTCTTCTCATGATGAACTTCATTAGACAGTCTTGCTAGAGCGCAACATTGCCTGCACTCTCATACACCCGCAGATAAAAATCGACCCCCAGGCATATGCTGGACATGACTAAAATTAATGGATATTTGTACAAGGCTTTGGTATTGATTTTTGTTTTTGTTTTGTTTTAAATACATTTTGCCGGCCATCTGAGTTATTGGCTTTGTGTTCGTGTTGGTTACTATTTGAGATGAGGCTGCAAGCAGCGATTTAAGACTGTCAAAGGCAAGTCGCTGATAGGTTGAAGAATGAACACTGATATTTAGCTGCTTATACATGTCCATTATGTCTTTAGAAGTTCAATTAGCTTAGTGGACTGGACTAAGATATAGATCTATATGCCTAGATCTGTTGCACTAAATGGAGAGACATGTTTTGCGTGAAATGTTTCAGTGTCTCTCTTGTTCTCCAGCAGATCTATGTGCAGATATCCGTCGATGTCTCAGAAGTATGTTTCCCAGTCGAGAGTCAGTTTTGACGGTTTAATCAGCACTCTTCAACAGTTGAAGTGAAAGTTGTAGTCTGTCTGGAATAGGTTTGTATTGTGGTTAGTTTTAGACTGAGGTGTGACCGCTAGCTTGTACTGAATGACTGAAATAAGAGCCCTCAGGTTCTAAGCACAGCAGAATAGATTTAATTCACTGCTCCCAAATCTCTTATCTCTCCTCTCTTTCTCCTGCTCTCTCTTCCTCCCCAGGTGACTAACCATCAAGAGTCGGTGTCTCAGTCCATGAGCCTCCAGCAGCCGCCCCAGCCCCAGTACAGTATGCCAGAGAGGGACAAGCAACTCCTCTTCTCCGACTTTGAAGATCTCAGTGCCTCCTTCCGCAGCCTTTACAAGTCTGTCTTTGAGCAGTCCTTCAGCCAACAGGGTGAGTGTTCGTCAAGAAGGGTTACACATCAGGTACTGTAGTTTGTGCACAAGAGGCCAGGATGATTCTATGGCCTTTTTGTTTTGCACTAAACAGTTGGTGGAAGGAGAGTGGAATTGGCACTAATTAGGTTAAGTGGGTTGGATGAGTCGGGATTCGATAGACAGTAGCTCTAGTGCAAATCCATATGGCTGTTTACACGGTCTACATGCTAAATCCTCTGGCCTCATTCCCAATGCGAATGCACAAAAGAGTGAAGAGTTCATAGCAGAATAATGCCGTTTTGTAAACGTGTAAATGCAGCTTTGTTACTCTGCCTGTCGTCTCGTATGTCTTTACGGCGTTTTATACTTCTTTTTTCAGACGGTTACAAGATTGCAGCATCAAACCTCTGTCTGTTGACGCAATTTCCATAACGATGATATTCATAATGGTATAGGCCCATCGCACAGGGTCGGATTAAGTGTGGCACTCCAAAAGCCTGTCAGCCCTTTAGAACGTAATGCTTTTTGTTTGTAATCTGATTGACTGATGAACAAAAAGCACTTGACAAGCGGGTTATGGCCAAACGCCGACAAAGCTTTTTCTTGTATAACCTACTTTCACAAATCAAATGCATTTCATGCTAATGTTTTCAAAAGTGTTCCTCTCCCTTAATCTATCATCTAGGTTTCATTAGTTTAAAGTTGTTACCTTTTTTTTTATATTACATTTTATATATGCATAAAAGTGAAATCTCTTAGTCAGACAAGCCCTTGCAATTAAAAAGTGTAAATATGCGAGCGAGAGGATTTCACACCCTGGTGCTGTAGACAGTGAGCTAATTCACTGGCTTTGATAATAGGTAATGAGCTCGCATTGTTATTCTGGGGCTGTGCGCTAATTGCTTTCTGTATTTCCCTGGTTGGACAATGGGCTTTCTGTACCGATAAGAGATGTACCTTTGTCACCCCTGCAGTGAGTGTTCTGGGGGCGATTGCGGCAGGGCAGGAGTCGGCTCTAAAAGCACTCCAGTGAAATAGGTTTTACCGTGCCAAAGCTGTGATGGACCAGGGCCTCTTAAGAACCGCTCCCCTACACTCAGATTATTGCTGTTGGATGTGCAGATGTTCGCGCTCCAGTCGTGCTTGTTTTTCGAAATAGTGCGGCAACACGATGAAGTGTCAAAAGAATTGCAGGGTTCGGAAGAAGAAATGCCCCGGCTCTCTGTGGTTTTCAGAAGCTCTGCCGCCGCTGACTCATTCCTTTTAGCTGCTCGTTCAAAATGGCAGCTGTGTCATCAAGTGTAGTGCTCCTTGAACAAGGGAATCCCAGATCCACTGATTGCATGATGATGTTGTCGTCGTTCACTTGAATGGGTGCTTTTACAACTGAAACCTACAAGCCCCCTTGGTGTTAATGACTTACCTGCAATATTTAAGTGGTTTCTTGTAGTTTGTTGCATTGTATGTTTATATCAAATAATGACTTTGTTGAAGCACAGAGTAATAGGTATGACTGTGTGTGCATATGGACTTCCAGGTTTGATGGGCATGCCGACGGAGTCGTCCCAGCAGACCCATACCGCCTGCTCCTATCAGCACTCCCCCAGTGGCACAATCAGCACCCAGAACAGCCTGACAAACAACCACTCCAGCAGCGGTGGCCAGGTGCCCCTGTCCCACCCTCCCCAGCTCCCTGGCCAGAACACCCACCCGGGCCACGGCTCGCCCCACACACAGCACCTCTCCCAGCACGGCCAGCATGGCCCACACAACCAACATGGCCAACACGGCCAACACACCCAGCACCCACAGCACCCTCCACACTCTCAGCATGGGCAGCACCCCTCCCATGCCCAGCACCCGCAGCAGCACACGCCGCACCCCTCCCAACACGCACAGCACACCCCGCACCCCTCCCAACATGCCCAGCAGCACGGCCAGCACCCCTCCCAGCAGCAGCACCAGAGCCTGGCTCACCAGCCCCATCCTGCCCAGCAACAGATGGCCTGCAACACAGGTAAGACCTGCCTCTTTCCTCTGCACCACACACACATTCAGATGCATTCAGAGATAACCCAGTGAGACACAGCTGGACCTGGCTACCTCAGTATTTATTCTGCATTAAGTACAGAGACCTGATTTTGGTCAACAGACAGTAAATTATCATCTGATTTATGCGGTTTGCTGTAATGAGAACAAAGCAAATGCTGCATCCAGACAGTACCTCTGGAGCCCTGCAACCTTTTCAGAGGGAACCGACTCCACCCGGTGGCCAAAGTAGAGTACTGTTGAAAAAAAAAAATGCTGATTCCTCTCCAGCCTCTAAAAACCAATCTGTGCTCCTCTCTGTGTTTGCAGGTCTTCCCTCTGACTGGTACCCCAATCTGGACGCACTGAAAGAGAGCTGCCGTATTGCCAGCAGTTATAACTGGGCTGATGTCGACCTCTCACCTTTTCAAGGTGCGGCCATGAAGGATTGTGAATGCAGTTCCATTGCATTGGCATATCCAATTTAAGCCTCAATAAGCAAAATAATTATACACTTGTCTTTATTTTTTATATTCTTATTGTCAACCTGTGTTTTATTTTATTTTTTACCAACATTTCAAAAGCTGTTTATTGTGTTTACGAGTCATTTTATCCAAATTATTTCATGCCATAATGCCTGTGATGAGCACCAACAGGCAAGTTTATTGGAGCTTTTTTGTTGGTGTGCTGAAGTGTTGCCAATCAAGGGTTTCATTTGAAGGAGCTCTTCAATTAAAGAACGCTGCCTTCAAGTTTAATTACCAAATGCAGTGTTGCTCAGCAGGTCACAGAGTTGATCCAATTACCAATGTTATTTTATTTGTTACATGCACCGAATGCAAGTGTAGATTTTACTGTGAAATGCTTACTTACGAGCGCTTTCCCAACAATGCAGTTAACAATGAAAAACATTTGCAAATGGATAAAGAAAATAGTAACACGATAAAATCACAATAACGAGGCTATGTACAAGGAGTACCAGTCCCGAGGCAGCTGGGGTGACTTGAGTTAATATCTACATGTAGGTTAGGTGATTGATTGAAGTATGACATGACCGTGATGTACTGGGCCGTACGCACTACCCTCTGTAGCGTCTTGCGGTTGGATGCCGAGCTGTTGCAATTCAAGGCAGTGATGCAGCCAGTCAAGATGCTCTAAATGGTGCAGCCAGATACATTTGAGGATCTGAGGGCCCATGCCAAATCTTTTCAGACTCCTGAGGGGTAAGAGGCGTTGTCGTACCCTTTTCACGACTATGATGGTGTGTTTGGACCATGATGGGTACTTAGTGACGTGGACACCAAGGAACTTGAAGCTCTCGACCGTCTCCAATACAGCCTTGTCAATGTGAATGGGGGAGTGCTTGGCCCTCCGTTTCCTGTAGTCTCCAATCAGCTCTTTTGTCTTGCTGAAGTTAAGGAAGAGGTTGTTGTCCTGGCACTACACTGCCAGGTCTCTGACCTCCTCCAAGTAGGCTGTCTCGTTGTCGGTCATCAAGCCTACAAGAGTCATGTCGTCTGCAAACTTCATGATTGTGTTGGAGTCGTGTACAGTCGTGGGTGAACAGGGAGTACAGGAGGGGGCTAAGCACGCACCCCCGAGGGGCCCCTTGTTGAGGATCAGTGTGGCGGATGTATTTTTGCCTACCCTCACCACCTGTGGGGGCGGCCCGTCAGTAAGTCCAATATCCAAATGCAGAGGGAGGTTGTTTAATCCCAGGGTCCTTGACTTGGAGGACACTATGGTGTTGAACGCTGAGCTGTAGTCAATGAACAGGTGGGAAAGGGCAGTGTGGATTGCAATAGAGATGGCATTATCTGTGGATCTGTTGGGGCGGTATGCGAATTGGAGTGGGTCTACGGTGTCTGGGATGATGGTGTTCGTGAGCCATGACCAGCCTTTCAAAGTTTTTTTTTCCCCCCATGGCTACAGATGTGAGTGCTACGGGGCCATAGATGGGTTACATTGGCATTCTTGGGCACAGGGACTATAGTTGAAGTCCTGCCACATCCGACAAGCGTCAGAGTACGGATGTTGCCTGTAATCCATGGCATCTGATTGGGATACAGTGCCTTCGGAAAGTATTCAGGCCCCTTGACTGTTTTTTTTTTTTCTATCACATTTACATAAGCATTCAGACCCTTTACTCAGTACTTTGTTGAAGCACATCAAATCTAATTTTGTCACTTACACATGGTTAGCAGATGTTATTGCGGGTGTAGTGAAATGCTTGTACCTTTGGCAGCGATTCCAGCAACGAGTCTTCTTGGGGATGACGCAATAAGCTTAGCACACCTGTATTTTGGAAGTTTCTCCCATTCTTCTCTGCAGATCCTCTCAAGCTCTGTCAGGAAGGGATGGGGAGCTTCACTGCACTGCTATTTTCAGGTCTCCAGAGATGTTCGATCGAGTTCAGGTCCAGGCTCTGGCTGGGCCACTCAAGGACATTCAGAGACTTGTCCCGAAGCCACTCCTGCATTGTCTTGGCTGTGTGCAACAGGGTTGTTGTCCTGTTGGAAGGTGATTCTTTGCCCCAGCTCTGGAGTAGGTTTTCATCAAGGATCTCTGTACTTGGTGCCAGGTTTCCTCCAGACGTAACGCTTGGGTTTCAGGCCAAATAGTTCAATCTTGGTTTCATCAGACCAGAGAATCTTGTTTCTCATGGTCTGAGAGTCTTTAGGTGCCTTTTGGCAAACTCCAAGCGGGCTATCATGTGGCTTTTACTGAAAAGTGGCTTCCATCTGGCCACTATACCATAAAGGCCTGTTTGTTGGAGTTCTGGAAGGTTCTCACATCTCCACAGATGAACTCTGGAGCTCTTTCAGAGAGACTACTGGGTTCTTGGTTACCTCCCTGACTAAGGCCCTACTCCCCTGATTGCTTAGATTGGCCAGCTCTAGGAAGAGTCTTGGTGGTTCCAAACTTCTTCCATTTAAGAATGATGGAGGACACTGTGTTCTTGGGGACCATCAATGCTGCAGAAATGTGTTATTACCCTTCCCCAGATCTGTGCCTCGACACAATCCTGCCTCGGAGTTCTACGGACAATTCCTTCGACCTCATGGCTTGGTTTTTGCTCTGACATGCACTGTCAACTGTGGGATCTTAGATCGACAGGTGTGCCTTTCCAAATCATGTCCAGTCAATTGAATTTACCACTGGTGGACTCTAATCAAGTTGTAGAAACATCTCAAGGATGATAATGAAGCGGGTGGCTGTGGTAAACTCTTCAATGCCATCCGATGAATCCCAGAACATATTCCAATCTGTGCTAGCTGAGTATACAATCTACAATGGCAAATTAGGTTTTAATTAGATTTCACTGTTAAAATGTAGTTATGTGTAATGTTTTTTTTTTACAGAAACTTATCTACACCCTCTTGACCTTTTTTAATGTGGTGTGATTTTTAGAACTCCACTGTTGTGACTGGCAGCTAGTACTACTGATATGGTTTGACTGGTGTGCTGCAGAGGTGGCTGTGTCTTGCTTTTTTCCTTGGCTGATGTTGCATTTGGGTCTGACCCCGTGCAGGACTGAAAGAGAGCATGAGACAAGCAGAGCTGAACAACTGGTCTCTGGAGCCCACGCAGATCGCTGACCTCTGCTCGTCTATCAACCAGTTCTTCACCCGCACTGGTGTCATTCAGCCACAGGGGGCAGTGCAGCCGCCGCCCGTACCCGTATGCCATGGCTCCATGCACCCCAACAAGCCCAGCCAGCACATCACCACAGGTCAGTGACCCTCACCTACATCCTAGCTCACACTATTATTGCATTTAGCATTTCAGACCACTCCCATTATCAGGACATTGACGACATGTTCCTCTTATGTGAACTTACATTGCAATAACGCTGGGGATGAGGAGGATTGTTTAAGCTAGCGCATACATTATTTTGGGATTGTGGTATTTCAGTGAAGTTGGTCTTTCTCTCCACAGGAAATCTCTACATGGACTCCAGACAGAGCATGTCTATGATGGGGCCCCCAGGGTACCCCCACATGACAGGTACAAGTACAGCTGCAGCCCCCATTCAAATAATCACTAAACAAGGTCTCAGCCAAGGGCATGGTCTCAACAGTACACTAGGTATCCATCAAACCTGTCCTTCCACATTAAACAAGCACTAGAACAACACCTTGACAGGTCCTTTCCCCATTTGACTATTATTTCATAACAATTATTTAACCTTTATTTAACTAGGCAAGTCAGTTAAGAACAACTTCTTAATTACGATGGCGGCCTACCCCGGCCAAACCCTAACCCGGATGACGCTTGGCCAGTGGGACTCCCAATCACAGCTGGTTGTGATACAGCCTGGAATCGAACCAGGGTGTCTGTAGTGAGGCCTCTAGCACTGAGATGCAGTGCCTTAGTCCGCTTCGCCACTCGGAAGCCCAAAACTACTCATTTAACCAATGATACTTCTACTGTGTATATGTAGTATGCCCTCATTCCCCTTCTCTCCCTCTCTTAGGACACCATGCGCAGATGAACCAGCAGCACATGATCCCTCCCAGAAACTTCCAGATGCACCGCATGCCAGCAGATGACATCCAGGATGACTTTGACTGGGACTCCATTGTCTAACGTTAGATGTTCTGCCCCTAACGAGGAGCTTCCAGGAGGTGCAGAGGAGATGAGTGTATGAGGAAGAAGCCAGGCTGAGCTGTACGCTCACAGTAAAAGGAGACGGAACTGTTGTTGGTGGGATACAGAACCATAGAACAGGTGTCACTTTCGGAGGAGAGAGCAAGAGAGAGACTTCAGAGTCCTGACATTTTTACAAACAAAAACAAAACGTTTAAAAAAAAAGTGTTACTTTGAAGACAATCATATTTAGTAAAACATGTTTAAAGTGGTGGCTTATGTGCTTGTCTTGACGAGGCAAGTAGCACACGTTCATGTCAAAACACATGTTCCAGCCTTCATCCCCCGGCCAGCCCCCTTCACCCCCCCCCCCCAGCCAGCATCTATCCAAAGTCCCCCCAGGTCCGTCCGTAACTGTTGTGTGATTTGAGCGACCTTTTTCGGCTTGTTATCCTTCTCGTGTTGACTTTAGGCCTCAGCTGCTTCTTGGATGAGTTTCTCTCTTTTTTGTTGTTTTTTTATGGAAAACGCAGGCAGCCTTTTTGAGTAACGTGATGGTGCTTGTTGGTCACCTTGTGAGTGGACGATGGATCCCCAATGGTGGGTTTATTGGTAGTGAGGTTAGGTTTACAGTAGCTAAGGTTACGTTATGACCAGGGTGTTTTGCATTGAACTCTGCTTGATATAAAGATCACAGATGCTTCATCATAGAGCAATCCATCCAGTTGTCCTTCAACCAACCCATCTGGTCCATTAAAAAGAAAAAAATGAAAAAAGAAGCTAATTGTGGAAATTCAGCAACATTACCGGCAGTATTTGTGGTTTTGTCTATTCTGTCAACAATGTATCATACCTTTTAAATCTCCAATACTCCAACAAGACTGAAAAAGATGCATGAGTGGGTGACTATAACAAATCCAGACCTCCTTTTCACCTTCTGTCCTTTGACTTGTTGAATAATACTTAAGACTGCAAGTACAGTCTCATTCTCAATCACTACATCCTTTCACTAGTCATACACAATGAATTTGAGTACATGTGTGTGCCCTATTGTCTGTAGGTGTCTCTTCACCTATTACATTCTGTGCACATGCTGCACAAAGAACTGTAGGATATCTCCCTGTTCTCTTCTGATGCAGGAAATTACAGGCTAACTTCATTTTTCAGTCGTAAGGTCTACTACAAGCCATGCAGTAGGAATGTTCTTCATTCAGATGCTATACATCTGAATCCGTATCGATCTCCCCCAATATCTTCCTTGCTGTGACCCAGTCAGACTTGCACTGCAAGGCAGAGAATATGCTGTAATACAATCATGAACAATAAAATAAAAAACAATGGGAATGTGGTGTGTGTGTGTGTGTGAGAGTGTGTGATTTTAATGTAATTTTAGGGCTATGATTGTTTGCTGCAATCATCTGCATATGCTATCAATGAGCACAAAACAGATGCACAAAAACAGAGAAATTAACGGTTAGAGGCAGAGATGCATTTTTTTAGGCAGGGTTTCTTATTCAGAGAAATGAGCACTTTTTCTGGTCAACAGCCAAGGGGGGGAGGGGGAGAGAGAGGAGAAAAAAATGGGTGGGAGACTAGTGGTGCTGGAAACACTCCTGTTCACCTGTCATGTCCCTTAGTGGCTACTGAATCGGACTTGTCCTGAACCCTCAACATGGTTGCTTGCGCAACCTATATGGGAGCTTGGGCTGAGTCTAGCACAGTCCAGCTTACCTTTTCACTTTGTTTCTTTCACTACGGATCACCGAGATAAACTAAACATTCACTGTTGCCCCCCTCCCCCTTTAGACAAACTTTAGCTTGGGTTGGATTTTGTTTCTCTCCATTGCTGAAAATGTTTTTTTTATTTTTTGTGTGTGTGATCTAACGACAATCGTGACAAGGTTTGTAGTATCACATTAACACAGCTGAGCCCAGACACCTTTTGTCTGTTGTAACAGTTAGTATACATGTGTAGATACTGTGTGGCTGTCCTATTTGAAACAGGTTGCAGAAAACAGAAGTGGGAAAGCTTGGATGGAACTAGAGCTTTTCACAAAAACCTATACTGCCAGGCGTGTCTGCAAGGTTGTACAGATCTTTTGCCAGCCAGTTCACTCTGTAAATGGTTCATACTACCCATTTTGTTCTGATATTTTAGGCTAATTGTTTTTATTTGTTGCTTTTCCTCTCTTTATCCATCATGTCTTGCTACTTCTACCTTTACCTGTAGCTGGTTTTGGGTTAGATTCCCAAATGTTCCTTGTATTTTAAACAACCGTTGTGTGTGTGTGTGTGGCTCATGTTCTTGCCTGTGGATACCCATTGAGTGTTTAGGCTTTGTTTATTGGCCCAAATCAGTCAGTCATTTAAAGGGATACTGAGAGATTCGGACAATTGTTTTTCTACTTACCCAGAGTCCGATGAACTCGCGGATCCCTTTTTTTATGTCTCTACGTGCAGTATAAAGGAAGTTGGAGGTAGTTCGCAAGCCTCTGTTAGCACATTGACTGGAAGTCTGCAGGTACGCTAGCGTATGGGTAAGTAGAAAAATGGCTTAATTGCCAGAATCTCATAGTATCCCTTTAAAACAGTCAGAATGCTCATTCAGTTAAAATGCCAAGGTTACTTCAGATTCTCAACCATTGAGTCCTTCATTAGTGAACAATGAATACTTTATGAAGTAGTAGTGATCGTGAATTTACCATTTGACTGCTAGATAAGGTCAGCGTGGGTCCTGTAGACTATTGAGACTGACCCAAGGAATGGGTGTTAGAATGTGGATCTAAATGTGATAGGGAAGTCTTGGCAGCCCATGGTTGGCAGGGCATGTTTGGTATGTTGCATTTCATCACTGGTAATGATGAGGGCACTAATGGAAAAACACTAGAGGACCGTCAAAGGGTATGTAGTTGTTAACCCACCCCCCACAGCGCAAAGAGGAGATGGGAAGGGCGGGGAAGAGCTCATAGATGTGATGCGCGTGAACGAGTAAGGGAAAGACGGATGACTGGGTCATGTTTATGCATCACCCTCTTTACTGAGTCTGTGTGTCTGTCCGTGTGAGCGAGTACATTTTGTTTGAAAAGACTAACTCAATTTTTAAAATACCACTGGAGATGTACCTGCCAGAGAGATTACTATGATATCAAAAAAAATAAAAAAAAATAAGCCTTGTTACATGGGAGAACTGCCAACAAGTACTGCTGATTGAGGCCTATTTTATTCAGTGCTGGTGTGTTGTGCTTCTTGTAAATAAATGTATTTTCAATCATCCCTTTTTCCTCTTGGGGGTGGGGCATCAAGGCAAGGGTGGGACTTATTCATGAGAGGAGGGAAAAAGAATAGAGTATTTTGTTATTGTCCAATCAGAGGGTGACACAGTATGTATATATCTATATTGTATATATGTGATGAAAATGCGTTGGCTTTTTGTGTGACACTACCTTTTACCTGTACTATGGTTCTACATTCAGTGTTTCAATGTTGATAATGTTTGTTTTTCTGTTTTTTGATTTTTGTCTTCGTCATTTCTTGTATTTGTTTTCCTTTTGTCCTTTTTTTGGTTATTGCACGGTTTATTACTTTTGCTGTCCAATGAGGTGACACAGCTACTCTTTGTATTGGTTTAGTGCTGTAAAATAACTCCAGTGTTATTAGAATTGTCTATCCCACCCCCATCCCCAATATGCATGAATGGCACTTAAAGAAATAAAATATGTTAACTTCACTGTGGAATGGTGTGGTGTTTGTCATATTTTGTATGTATTTGAACGAGCTATATGAAGCAGACTTGTGCTAAAGTGAATTGTCCTGTGAATGATTTACTATTTTGAACAGTAGAAGTAGCTGCCATCAGTCACATGAGTTTTGCAGTCTATTTCAACTAATAGTTGTGCGTAGTGGAATTGCACTTTCTATGTGCACTGTGTAAAATGACAGCGATTGTGTTGAAACAGCGAACTTAAAAGGTTCGGGTTGAATATAACAGGTCGTAGTGCAGCTCCTATGTGGTCACATCTCCCAAGCATGATACCTAAAATTGTTTTTCGGTAAGTATTTTTTCACCTTGCAACATTCCACTTTGATCGGTGCACTCAACTTCTAAACATGTCCTAATTCAGAAGGTTAGTATTACAATAGTACAGTAGTCTTACATACTCATTGTCCTTTCCCAAGTGAACAATATAGCAAGCAATTGTTACATCTATTTTCTATGGTGCATTTACATTTCACTATATTAGATTTTTTTAAACAATGACGTAACACCTAATAAAACCGTTTTCCCAAAAAACCTAGTGTCGAATAAAAGGTAAGTGGTTGAAATGTTTCCATTACTTATATTAGACAATTGCGCATTAATAAACTGGCGACAGCCTACATGCCATCCCACCGACTATCTGTTAAATATCTCCGGTAGCCTGCGAATGCCAACATGGATAGAATGCAATAATTTACTATTTGCCATATTCTAATAATTAGCATGTGCCAAAGTATCGCCACAGTCCTTGCAATCCTGTAGATCTGAAATAATTGGATGGTGAATCTTGCCGGCCGATCAGGAAAGCAAGGCTAAGCAATTCAGGCATTCTTGAACGTCAGGACAATCCTTGTCCTGCAAAGACACTTTTTAATAAATTTTTTATTATATATATATATATATATATATGTGGGGGAAAAATGTATGCAGTAGACAATTAGAATTACATGTGGAGTGGAGCTTTATAGTTACGTGATGACATCACATGCACTGCGTCAAAATGATTAGAAAATCATTTGTCGTAATAAAAAAAGTTAGAAAAAATACAAATCCACCTTTTGTTGAACGGATGAAAATGTTATCGATCTTAAGAAGGGAAAAAAGTATGAAAATGTATGAACTCACTGCTGTAAATCGCTCTGGATAAGAGCGTCTGCTAAATTACTTAAATGTACAATGTCGAACATTTCTCCTGTATCTGCCATTTCCATTAGGCCTACACATTTCGCAATGATTGCATCTGGCGAAAAAACCTGGGTCAATGGAAATCTGCCTAGTGACAGGTTCCATATGTTCTTTTCCACATTCACACGTTCCTGGACTAGAATAGTCTCCCAGGACGGTTACTAGCTAGGTTTTCATCCAATTGGCACGTGCGCTCTAGCCAATAGCTATGTGCTTTTATAGCCTAAATTATTATGGACAAAATAGCAAGATTATTTTAATTTGTCAAATGACAACGCATCGATGATCACTAGAATAAGACTCGATATTTATTGGAAAGGAGCATCAAGCTCATCTTGCACTTTCACTACCCTGTGAAGTTAATAATTTATTTAATCTGTAGCCTAATTAACGGCATGCTTTTTCGACGCGTCGTAGCGGGAGTACAACATGTCATGGCGCGACTCTTACATTTATTTCGATATGATGATTATATCAATATTTGCACATTTCTCGCATAATTCATTTTAGCTACACAAAAAGACCCTACCTTGTCTACCATATTTTGTTTTGTTGACATTTGGAAAGTTTACCGGAAAATGTTCTGTTTCTATCAGGCCTGTCATTACATTTTTTTCATCCGATATGTACTTTACTCGCATAAAAAGATGGGAACCTCCTTAAATATCAGTAATCAAAGGTTTATCAAGACATGCATGTCCTTTTCCCCGCCCAGCTCTCCGAAGACCCTCCCCTACCCCCTACACATGACGAACAGGTCCGTGTATGTCCAGGTCATGCTCTCAATGACACCAGGAGACTTTCACACTTCCTCCATGACACACTGGCCTTCATGCTCATTTCGGAAATTCTGCTCCATCTCTTTGGACCAAACTGGTAGAAGTACATTAGAAGTGAATAACTAACTGAAGAGCCTCCACACATAGCTGCAGGAAATAGGGGCGCTGAGGATGCTGCAGCACCCCCTGAAAAATCTGAATTAAAACAATATACGCTACCAGTCAAAAGAGATTGAGATTCTTCAAAGTAGCCATCCTTTGCCCTAATGACAGCATCACCAGCAAAGCACCATCACACCTCCTCAGTGGCAGTTCTACCTTGTATGGCTCCCAGGGCGAACCCCCCCCCCCCCCCCCCCCCCCCTTCAGCCCCCGCCCAAAAAAAGCACCATTCTGCACTAACTGTAATTTTTATTCAGACATTTGGAAAACACAAATAAATAATCATAACATTTAAGACTATAAAAATATATACAAAAGTAAGACTCATAAATATCAAAAGAAGTAACAAAGACAAATAGAAAAAAACTTGAGTTGATTTTGCACCCAAGCATCAACACATTACCCATCCCCCAACACTGTCAACCAAGAGTCAAGACTTAACCAATTCACCTTGGTGGTGTGCAGACTGGTTTTATATTACTCTTAATGATTTCTTAATGAAATGCAACATTATGTCTGTGAAACTATATATTCACAGTATTATGAATGATTTGTGATTGATTTGGTAGCATTTCGTAGTGTGACTGATTTTACTAATTGCATTAGTACTGGACAAAGTTAGAGGTGCGCTAATTGATAGATTCCACCACTCCCCCTACCTCGGGCTTCCAGTGGGAAGACCTGAGGTCAACTTTACCCGCTCCCCTCCCATCTCGTACTTCTGAGTGGGAGACCTTCCCAGGTAGTAGCCTGCCGAGCTCACAAACTTGAATCAGGGCGCCCACTCCGACAAGGTTAATTGACCCACAGTCCCACACGGTGACATGATATCATTGACGTGCCGTGCAAATGAGCGATAGAAAACCAATCGCCTCAAATGTCACCATTACGTATTTTTTTGTGCGGGCAGCCGGTGCCGCCCCCAGAAAGATGCTGCCCATGTGGCATATACCTCAATCCGCCACTGCATGGGAACCACACATGCGGAGATCATCCGTTCAGCTACTCTGCGTCTCACAAAGACATGGCAGTTGGAACCAAAAATCTCACATTTGGACTCATCAGACCAAAGGAAAGATTTCCACCGGTCTAATGTCCATTGTTCGTGTTTCTTGGCCCAAGCAAGTCTCTTCTTATTATTGGTGTCCTGAAGTAGTGGTTTCTTTGCAGCAATTTGACCATGAAGGCCTGATTCACGTAGTCTCCTCTGAACAGTTGATGTTGAGATGTGTCTGTTACTTGAACTCTGTGAAGCATTTATTTGGACTGCAATTTCTGAGACTGGTAACTCTAATGAACATATCCTCTGCAGCAGAGGTAGCTCTGTGTCTTCCTTTTCCTGTGGCGGTCCTCGTGAGAGCCAGTTTCATCTTAGCGCTTGATGGTTTTTGCGACTGCACTTGTAGTAACTTTCAAAGTTCTTGAAATGTTCCATATTGACTACCTTTGTCTTAAAGTAATGATGAACTGTCGTTTCTCTTTGCTTATTTGAGCTGTTCTTGACATAATATATACTTGGCCTTTTACCAAATAGGGCTATCTTCTTCTGTATGCCACCCCTACCTTGTCACAACACAACTGATTGGCTCAAATGCATTAACCTCTACGGGGTGGGTGTCCCTGTATTTTTCCAGTCTCCCTACATAATTATGAATGATGAGAGGGTGTTTCATACATTCAAACATATAATTCATTCAATTATGCACTATATCTGTATTTTGTTTTATTTTCGCACCAGGAGAGTTCAACCAATGACTTCATTTGTTGATTGAGCCTGCTGTCTGATCTAAAAATGAATGGAGTCATGTTTTATAGCAATTATTGTGGCCTTTGTGTTTCGCCGATTGCATGATCATGCTGGCAGCGAGTCGATATGAGTGTCCTTATTCAATAGAGCCATTGGTCTCAACGATGTTCCTATCTGCCAGGACATTGCAGGATATCTAGGTTGACTCATTTGCAATATAACCTCTCTTTTTGCACGAGGCAGCGTTGTTCAGTACAGTGCCATTTTGTGATAGATTTGGCCATAACTGGGCTTGCTAGTACCACCACAAGCCAACCGAGCCAAGTTTAGCTGTGTTTGCTATACCTAAAATGTACTGTAGTCTGACATTATAGCTAGCTTACTAGCCTAGCTAGCCTCAGTGCTTCTCATTAGGTGTAGAAATGGAGAAATGTTGATGATGATGGTGGTAGAGAGTAAAATAATGGCTTTGGCTTTATGAATCATATTAGTCTTGGAGTAATTATACCTGATTGTTGTAGCAAGCTAGCTAACGTGTGTTTGTGGGATGTTTCATATTTTACACCATGATGCTACAGCAGGAATACAGACAGTAGACAACGATTGCGCATGAATATCTAATAGCATTTTTGTTTTTTCTCTCACAGACAATACCACTTGGATCCAAAAATCTGATGACTCTCAAGAGGAGATGTGAAAGGTCCCATAACAACAATCTCCCCTTGTATCAAAGTGACTCTGAACACCTCACTGCACCACCCAAACACACCATGTGCATGTATTCCCTTTGTAAAACTGTCGTATTTATTAGGCGTTAGTGGTATATTTTTATTCTACTGTGTATATGTGATACATTGCCATAACTGTTCCTGCATACTGCTGTGTGAACTCCTCTCAATCTCCTGAGCAAATAAACTTTGTGTCACGCCTGCTCCCGCTCTCCCCCCTGGTGCTCGAGGGCGCCCTGCATTACGCACTCCTGCCACCATCATTACGCACACCTGCCTTCCCTCGTCATGCACATCAGTGATTCATTGGATTCACCTGGACTCAATCACCTGTTTTATTATCTCCCCTATATCTGTCTGTTCCCCAGCTCTGTTCCCCGCTTCTGCATTAATTGTCTTACGTCTGTGTATTATCCTGTTCTGACGCTGTTCCTGTCCTGTGCCATGTCTGTTCCAATTAAATGTTGACTCCCCGTACCTACTTCTCTACTCAAGTGTCTGTCCTTACACTTTGCATTGAATACAAGCCATATGTCGACTTATTTGCTATATTGACAGACTAATATACCGTTTTATTGAAACATGTTTACTTGCCAACAAATTAAAGTTTAAATGATACACCAATTCCCTACATCATTTGTTTTATCAGTAAAATTGAAGCTAGTTTATCCAAATACATTTAATGAATATCACATTAAATTGATACAGAAGTTGAATTCAACACTTTATTGGTTTCTGATGCAGCCGGAATCATTTAGTCACTTGTAGAAAATATTACATAAAACACCATCATATACATATGTATAACAGCTAGCAATATCAATACCACAATGCAGTTGTGAGCATACAAGGCATTCTATATTATACTACAACATCAGTTGAAATCCATATGGATGTTGTGTTCGTTGAATGTTTCAGGCAGGTTCCAGAATGTTCTTCAGCTGGTGAACCTCTTCTTGTGTTGGGTAATGGCAGCCGGTTTAGCAGACCAAATGAAATAACATTTTATTTGTCACATGCGCCGAAAGCAACCGGCGTAGACCTTACAGTGAAATGCTTACTTGCAGCCCTTAACCAACAATGCAGTTTTAAGAAAAATAGGTATTAAGTAAAAAAATAGATAAGTAAAAAAAATACATAAATAATTAAAGAGCAGCAGCAAAATAACAATAGCGAGGCTATATACAGGGGGTACCGGTACAGAGTCAATGTGCGGGGGGGCACATGTTCGTTGAGGTAACTGAGGTAATATGTGCATGTGGTTGAGTTAATGTGACTATGCATAGATAATAAACAGAGAGTAGAGGCAGCATAAAAGAGAGGGGGGGACAAAGCAAATAGTCTGGGTAGCCATTTGATTAGTTGTTCAAGAGTCTTATGGCTTGGGGATAGAAGCTGTTAAGGAGCCAAAGGAACTTGAAGCTCTCAACCTGCTCCACTACAGCCCCGTCAATGAGAATGAGGGCGTGCTCATTCCTCCTTTTCTTGTAGTCCACAATCATCTCCTTTGTCTTGATCACATTGAGGGAGAGATTGTTATCCTGGCACCATATGGCCAGGTCTCTGACCTGCTCCCTATAGGTTGTCTCATCGTTGTTGGTGATCAGGCCTACCACTGTTGTGTTATTGGCAAACTTAATGAGGGTGTTGGTGTCGTGCCTGGCCATGCAGTCATGAGTGAACAGGGAGTACAGGAGGGGACTGAGCACGCACCCCTGAGGGGCCCCCGTGTTGAGGATCAGCGTAATGGACGTGTTGTTACCTACCCTTACCACCTGGGGGTGGCCCTTCAGAAAGTCCAGGATCCAGTTGCAGAGGGAGGTGTTTAGTCCCAGGGTCCTTAGCTTAGTGATGAGCTTTGAGGGCACTATGGTGTTGAACGCTGAGCTGTCGTCAATGAATAGCATTCTCACATAGGTGTTCCTTTTATCCAGGTGGGAAAGGGCAGTGTAGAGTGCAATAGAGATTGCATAATCTGTGGATCTGTTGGGGCGGTATGCAAATTGGAGTGGGTCTAGGGTTTCTGTGATAATGGTGTTGATGTGAGCCATGACCGGCCTTTCAAAGCACTTCATGGCCACAGACGTGAGTGCTACAGGTCGGTAGTCATTTAGGCAGGTTACCTTAATGTTCTTGGGCACAGAGACTATGGTGGTCTGCTTGAAACATGTTTGTATTACAGACTCAGTCAGGGACAGGTTGAAAATGTCAGTGAAGACACTTGTCAGTTGGTCAGCGCATGCTCGTAGTACACGTCCTGGTAATCCATCTGGCCCTGCGGCTTTGTGAAAGTTGACATGTTCAAAGGTCTTACTCACATTGGCTACGGAGAGCGTGATCACACAGTCGTCCGGAACATCTGATGCTCTCATGTGTCCTTCAGTATTGTTTGCCTCGAAGCGAGTATAGAAGTAATTTAGCTCATCTGGTAGGCTCGTGTCACTGGGAAACTCACAGCTGTGCTTCCCTTTGTAGTCTGTAAAGTTTTCAAGCCTTGCCACATCCGACGAGCGTCGGATGTGGCAAGGGTTAGAGTCCCACCCACTGCTTCCGGGTTAGTCTAGTCGTGTATTGTTGTGTATGAGCACTTACAGTTGTGCCGTTGAATAGACAAGCACCGCCAAACAATAGAGTGAATAGGCTAGAGTATACCAGGGCTGTCAACTTTTGAAGAAAGCTTGGTGCGAGATTTTCTGGCACAACCCCTAGATGGGGGGAACTGGTCTTCCCCAGTAAAGCTAATTTCCTGCAATTCTATGTATTTCGACATGGTTTAGGACTATAACCAGGGTGAATTTGGTGAATTCAGGATACTTTAAACGAACACTCAAAATTCAACGATTTTGTTACTTTGAGATTTTGAGGGGGATGAAATGTAATATTTTTTAGGTGGTTTGACACTTTATTTACACTAATTAAATGAGGTGGGGAGACAGGCAAATGGGTGAAAAAGTCAGAAGGTTGGAAGCAGGGATTGACCCCTGTTCTAAGGTGGAAAGTTGTATACGACACGTGGCAGGGAGGACAACCACTACACCAAGACTCTGCCCAGGAAATGTTTTATATTAGTGGTTGATGGCAGTGGGTAACCAAATCATAGATCGCAGTCTCCTTGTTGATAGACTGTTTTCAAGGTAAGTAGATATTTTGTCATTTGGGTGAACGATCTCTTTAAAATAGGACTGGAATAAAATCCTGCCTTCCAGGAGGGTTGGCCACCCCTGATCTGTTTCCCAAGTGTTGAGTGTTTGAAAATGCTCTTATAACAATTAATTTCTCAAAAACATCCAACCTTTAAGAAAAACCCAATTAATATCAGTATTCAGGTGGTTTATGCCTACTAGTTGAATATCCTTGCCATTATCTTACTCTACATAAACAAAAGTTGAGTCCCACTACCATTTCTGCCTAGCATGTGCACAATACTAAAATGTCCTACATTTGATTTGATTCCTTAAGCATATCCCATGCATATTTGTACGACGTATTCAAAACTGTCCATGAATGGCTGCCAAAATACATAGCCTCATATAATTCATTTTCAAAGACACAAGTTGGCATATCAAATTTCAAATATGTGATTACACTGGCAAAATTGTGAAGAAGTGGAATAATAAAATTGCAATGAATATGATGGGAGACAGAGAGCTGGTTTCAAGCGCAGAGCTCAGCAGGTGTTTATTAGTAAACGACCACAGGAGCAGGCAGGTAGCTGGGTCCAGGGGCAGGCAGAAGGTCATACACAGGGACTCCAAAAAGGTAACAGTACAGACAGGGAAAAGGCTAATAACGTAGTCCGGGAGATCAGGCAAGAGGTTGATGACAGGAAATCTGATAGGCAAAAGTACAGGCAGGGAATCGGTGAGGACGGCCAAACACTACAGTACACAGGAGGACTAATACGGGAAAAAACAGCACTCCAAATAGAAATGTCTATCAAAACAAACAATACCTCACAATGATGGAGTGCAAAGAACTGAAATAAATAGTGTGTGACAATGACATACATGTGTGTTTACAGGTGATCAGAATTCAGGTGATTGGGATCTGGAGAGTGAGTTGCGTTCAGGGGATCTACGTGTTTGAGAGTGTAAACTGGAAGCAGACGTTACAAAAATAAGTGTGGGGAATAACAGTAGTGTTCTTGCTGACAAGCACATTAATTACGCTATATTATAGCACATGGTTGAGAATGAGAATTATCCACTGATCAGACCAAACCAAATCATTTTTGATTTATCGTTCCCTATCTAGAATCAAACTTTTGGGTTCCCAATCTGTTCGACAAAATTATTTTCATAGTTAGAAAAACAAGTCACCCTACCAAACTTCCCTGCTAAAACATACTGTACTGTACTCTCTCCCTAGCCTGGCAAGAGTGGCCAAAAGGGTGTTTAGCATCCCCAGTGGCTCTGCAAGCTCAGAGAACGCTGCTGGCCTGCTCTCCAGGCACCATTGCATCAGCCTGAAGCCACAGACTGGCCAAACTCTTGTTTCTAAAAAGTAATTCAAAGGCACTGTAGACTGAGCCTAATAAGGAATGTTTCATTTAATTTGTATTTAATTCTAAGTAAGTCACAGCCGATATGCGCAATTTATAGAATATAATGATTTAAACAACGAAATGTTGTTTAAATGCTGAGCGCTTTATGTCCATACCAGCCTATAGTGTTGCACTCGCAAATGCTTTACAATGTATTTCTTTGTAGGCTATAGCCTTGAAATAATAATATAGCCTAAATAATTAATTGAAATTCCTTCTTAGGTTCCCTGTCTGGCTCCTGACCTATTTAGAGTGTTTATATGCTGTTTAATATGACATGTAGCCTATTTTAAATTATGAGCGCTTCTTACATTTACCTTTTAATGTTTATTATACTTTTCATTCAAATGGTTTGTTTTCAATACCTCAAAACCAAATGTTAGGTCCAGCTAGTCACAAAAATATATGGGTGTTGGTTAAATTGTGATTTTTTTGTTTTGGTTTTAGCTGAGTGTTTGGAAAGGAAGTGGAGCGCTATCCGTGAACAGGATAACTAACTGCTAAACTCTGCTCCCATACTCTGGTCTAGACACACAAAAGTCGCTTTGTGGTCTGATTGTGTTCAAATCTGGCTGACCAGGGCTGCATTGTATGCAGATTTCTCCTCAGCCTGGACACAATCAAACTACCGAAAGCGCATACAGTGGGCGACATCATCAGCACTCTGTTATGTTTTAAAAAAACACTTGTTCTCATCTCAACAAGTAGCATCTCAAAAATCACCTAGTCATTTCTGATAAAAAACATATAAACAAAATAGACTGTCCAATCAGTGATACGAATCATGGCTGCTATACTAGACAAGGTCATATGCAACCACCAGGAAGCGTTGGTCATGTGGCACATTGTAGAGTTCACCTCAGATGTCCAGTTGGATATGTTCCCATGGACAGGAAGGCCAGACCACTGGCTGCAGTGGTGGTGCCGAGGGTGGGCCTGTCTTTCCACTGACAAGGCATGAAGCACAGTCATGTACTAGCCCTTCGATATCATGATCGATGCCAGGCCACCACACCAGGTTCCGGCAGCGCGGCTTCAGCTTCACAATGCCACGGTGGCCCTCATGAGCCATGGCCAACACTCGTCCTCTGAGGCTGCTTGGTATGACGGTGCAGTTTCCGCGAGCCATACGTGTTATCCCAGCACCTGGCATATTGGAGTTCCGACTGGAGCTGTGTTGGCCAGCCATTAGCTACGTATTCCCGCAAGGTCGTGAGGATGGGGTTGTTGGCTGATTCTTGGGTCAGCTCCTTGAGCGACACTGTGTCTTGGAGAAGTGAGTGTAGGAGCTGGATGAGGTCCTCCTCGGAGTCAACCTGGGCACAGGTGGGGTCTGGGGGAACTGACGTGAAAGGAGGTCGGCCACCACATTGTCCCTGACTGGAGTAAACTACAGCTTAAAGTTATACTGCTGGAGGCGGTCTGACCAGCAATACATGCAGAGGGGCTTGTGACCTGACCCGGAGGTAGACATCAAGGATGTGAGGGCCTGGTGGTCGGTGCGCCGGGTGAAAGAACATCCGTAGAGGTAAATGTGCCACCGCTTGCAGGCCCAGATGTATGCTCGCGCCTCCCTCTCTCCAAACTCTTCAGAGTTTCTCTTCCTTTGAGAAATGTACATCCAAAAGATCAACAGCTGCATTATATGTGTGTGCTTCCCCGAGCGTTTGGAAGATGAGCAGGCCCTCAGTGCCGAGACAGTGGAGAAGAATGGCCCTTTGAATCAAGAACTGCTCCTGTGGAGGTAGGGATATTGTAGAAATACTTTCAGCCATCCTCGTTTGCCAAATGTTTCAACAAACATTTGTCTTCAGTTGAAGCTGAGGTTTTATCTCAATGAGTAGCATCTCAAAATACAACGGAAATAGAGCCACCAAATCACCTAGTCATTTCCGATAAACAAAATAGACTGTCCAATCGATGATACGAATCATGGATGTTATAATAGACAATCAGCGATGAACACAACACACTCCTCCCACAAGTGTCCAGAAAATGTGTGTTTTGGGACCGAGAGGCACCTTTTCATTATAACGTTGGAGGAAATACTGTACATTCCTAGCATGTGTGGAACGTGTTTCAGAAATGCTAGCCAGCTAGCTAATATTTAGAAAAACATATTTTTTTGGGCTAGTTATGCTAACCCACTTGCAATCCCTTTAGTGTTGCTTGTTTACTGGCTAGCTACAGAAGTTAGCTACAGTAGTTAGCTACTGTAACGCTTGAAGAGTGATGGGTGTAGAGACAGGCGCAGAGAGCAGAGGATTCGAGAAACCGCTATATTCTCCATACAGTAACAGCGCACGAACCGGTGACGAACACAGGCGTAAAACACTCCAACAATGTACTAACTGGTAAATACTCTGTACAGCGTTAATCCCAACAAAAAACAGGAACACTCCTTGACAAAACAGCAAACGTAAAAAAGGAACTAAGGTCAGGACGTGACAGTACCCCCTCCCCCCCCCCCCCCTAAACCCATAGGGGAGGGCCTGGGTGGGCATCTGTCCGCGGTGGTGGCTCTGGCGCGGGTAGTGGACCCCACTCCACCTTAGTCAGGGCCCACTTAGGTGGCGCCTTTGTAGCAGCGACCCTCGACTGGGGACCCTTTCAGTGGGCCCCGAATAGACGGGAGACTCGGGCAGCGCCGGAGTGAAGGGCGGCTCTGGCAGCGCCTGACTCGCGGGCAGCTCTGGCAGCTCCTGACTGGCGGGCGGCTCTGGCAGCTCCTGACTGGCGGGCTGCTCTGGCAGCTCCTGACTGGCGGGCGGCTCTGGCAGCTCAGGACCTGACTGGTGGGCGGCTCTGGCAGCTCAGGACCTGACTGGTGGGCGGCTCTGGCAGCTCAGGACAGACGGGCGACTCTGGCAGCTCAGGACAGACGGGCGACTCTGGCAGCTCAGGACAGACGGGCGACTCTGGCAGCTCAGGACAGACGGGCGACTCTGGCAGCTCAGGACAGACGGGCGACTCTGGCAGCTCAGGACAGACGGGAGACTCTGGCAGCTCAGGACAGACGGGAGGGAGACTCTGGCAGCTCAGGACAGGAGGGAGACTCTGGCAGCGCTGGACAGGAGGGAGCACCGGAGGCCTGGTGTGTGGAGGAGGCACCGGATAGACCGGACTGGAGGTCTCGAGCAAGCACCGAGCCTGGCTAGTGCGGTGAGGTGGAACAGACCGCACTGGGCTGTGCTGGCGAACCGGGGACACCGTGTGTAGGACTGGTGCCATGTACCCCAGCCTGAGGAGACGCACTGGAGACCAGATGTTTCATGGCACCTGGCTCGATGCCCACTATAGCCCGGCCAATACGAGGCGCACCGGGCTATGCCTGCGCACCGGGGACACCGTGCGCCTCACGGCATAACACGGTGCCTGCCCGGTCCACCTCACTCCACTGTAAGCACAGGGAGTTGGCTCAGGTCCCTTCCAGCCAGGATCTCCTCCCATGTATAGGAACCCTTCCCGTCCAGAATGTCCTCCCATGTCCATGAGTCCATTCCACGCTGCTCCTGGTGACCACGCTGCTTGGTCCTTTTTTGGTGGGTAGTTCTGTTACTATCACGTCCTGACCTTAGTTCCTTTTTATGTTTTCTGTCTCTGTGTCTCTACCAGACAGGACTGTTTCGGTTGTCTTTTGTTTACTTTGAGTTTCAGTGTTCAGCTTATCGAATAAATCTAACATGGACACTTACCATGCTGCATCTTGGTCCTCTCCTTCCAAAAGCCGTAATGGCTACTGCCATCAGTTGTTGTGTTATTATCATATTTTCCCTATAGAGGGCTTGCAGTTGACTTTTAATGCCTCCCGGTGGCCATGTTGGAAGACCACCACATGAATTATTCCGATAAAAACAACTGAGTGGCAACCCCAAACTGCTACCCCATCTTAAATAAGTATGCCCCATTCAAAAAATGTAGAACCAGGAACAGATATAGCCCTTGGTTCACTCCAGACCTGACTGCCCTTGACCAGCACAAAAACATCCTGTGGCGTACTGCATTAGCATCGAATAGCCCCCGCGATATGCAACTTCTCAGGGAAGTTAGGAAAGCAAAAGCTAGCTTTTTCAAACAGAAATTTGTATCTTGTAGCACGAACTCCAAAAAGTTCTGGGATACTGTAAAGTTCATGGAGAATAAGAGCACCTCCCAGCTGCCCACTGCACTGAGGCTAGGAAACACTGTCACCACCGATAAATCCGCGATAATTGAGAATTTCAATTAGCATTTTTCTACGGCTGGCCATGCTTTCCACCTGGCTACCCCTACCCCCGTCAACAGCACTGCACCCCTTACTGCAACTTGCCCAAGCCTCCCCCATTTCTCCTTCACCCAAATCCAGATAGCTGATGTTCTGAAAGAGCTGCAAAATCTGGACCCCTACAAATCAGCAGGGCTAGACAATCTGGACCCTCTCTTCCTAAAATTATCAGCCAAAATTGTTGCAACCCCTATTACTTGCTTGTTCAACCTCTCTTTCGTATCGTCTGAGAAAGCTGCCGAGGTCATCCCCCTCTTCAAAGGGGGAGACACTCTAGACCCAGACTGCTACAGACCTATATCTACTCTACACTGCCTTTCTAAGGTCTTGGAAAGCCAAGTTAACAAACAGATCACCGACCATTTCGAATCCCACTGTAGCTTCTCCGCTATGCAATCTGGTTTCCAAGCTGGTCATGGGTGCACCTCAGCCATGCTCAAGGTACTAAAAGACATAACCTCCATCGTTAAGAAACATTACTGTGCAGCTGTATTCATTGACCTAGCCAAGGCTTTCGACTCTGTCAATCACCACATTCTTATCGGCAGCCTTGGTTTCTCAAATGACTGCCTCGCCTGGTTCACCAATGGCTTCTCTGACAGAGTTCAGTGTGTCAAATCGGAGGGCCTCTTGTCCGGACCTCTGGCAGTCTCTATGGGGGTGCCACAGGGTTCAATTCTCGGGCCGACTCTTTTCTCTGTATACATCAATGATGTCACTCTTGCTGTTGGTGATTCTCTAAATCCATCTTTACGCAGACGACACCATTCTGTATACTTCTGGCCCTTCTTTGGACACTGTTAACTAACCTCCAGACGAGCTTCAATGCCATACAACTCTCCTTCCGTGGCCTCCAACTGCTCTTAAATGCAAGCAAAACTAAATGCATGCTCTTCCACCGATCGCTGCCCACACCTATCCACCTGTCCAGCATCACTACTCTGGACGGTTCTGACTTAGAATATGTGGACAGCTACAAATACCTAGGGGTCTGGTTAGACTGTAAACTCTCCTTCCAGACTCACATTAAGCATCTCCAATCCAAAATTAAATCTAGAATCAGCTTCCTATTTCGCAACAAAGCAACCTTCACTCATGCTGGTAAACATAACCTTGTAAAACTGACTATCCTACCGATCCTTGACTTTGGCGATGTCATTTACAAAATAGCCTCCAACACTCTACTCAGCAAATTGGATGCAGTCTATCACGGTGCCATCCGTTTTGTCACCAAATCCCCATATACTACCCACCACTGGCCCTCGCTTCATGTTCGTCGCCAAACCCACTGGCTCCAGGTCATCTATAAGTCATTGCTAGGTAATGCCCCGCCTTATCTCAGCTCACTGATCACCATAGCAGCACCCACCCGCAGCACGCGCTCTAGCAGGTATATCTCACTGGTCACCCCCAAAGCCAATTGTTGCTGCACAGCTATTTCCAGGTCTCTCCAAAGATGTTCAATTGGGTTCAAGCACAGGCTCTGCCTGGGACACTCAAGGACATTCGGAGACTTGTCCCGAAACCACTCCTGCATTGTCTTGGCTATATGCTTAGGGTCATTGTCCTGTTGGAAGGTAAACCTTCACCCCAGTATGAGATCCCGAGTGGTCTGGAGCAGGTTTTCATCAAGTATCTCTCTGTACTTTGCTCCGTTCATCCTGACTAGTCTCCCAGTCCCTGCCACTGAAAAACATCCCCACAGTATGATGCTGCCACCACCATGCTTCACCGTAGGGATGGTGCCAGGTTTACAGACGTGACGCTTGGCATTCAGGTCAAAGAGTTCAATCTTGGTTTCATCAGACCAGAGAATCTTGTTTCTCATGGTCTGAGTGTCTTCAGGTGCATTTTGTTAAACTCCAAGTGGGCTGTCATGTTCCTTTTACTGAGCAATATCTTCCTTATGGCCACTACCATAGAGGCCTGATTGGTGATGTGCTGCAGAGATAGTTGTTCTTCTGGAAGGTTCTCTCATCTCCTCCCTGACCAAGGCCCTTCTTTCCTGATTGCTCAGTTTGGCCGGGGCGGCCAGCTCTAGGAAGAATCTTGGTGGTTCCAAACTTCTTCCATTTAAGACTGATGGAGGCCACTGTTTTCTTGGGACCTTCAATGGTGCAGAATTATTTTACACTTCCCCAGATCTGTGCCTCGACACAATTCTGCCTTGGAGCTCTACGTACAATTCCTTCGACCTCAGGGTTTGGTTTTTACTCTGACATGCACTGTCAACTGTGGGACCTTATATAGACAGGTGTGTGCCTTAGCAAATCATGGTCAATCAATTGAATTTACCACAGGTGGACTCCAATCAAGTTGTAGAAACATCTCAAGGATGATCAATGGAAACAGGATGCACCTGAGCTCAATTTCGAGTCTCATAGCAAAAGGTCTGAATATCTATGTAAATAAGGAGTCTGTTTTAATACATTTGCAAACATTTCTAAAAACATGTTTTAGCTTTGTCATTATGGGGTATTGTGTGTAGATTGATGATAAAAAATATATAATTTGATCAATTGTAGAATAAGGCTGTAATGTGGAGAAAGGGAAAGGGTCTGAATACTTTCTGAATGCACTGTATATGGTAGCAGGGATATTTCTGAGGTCCAGATTGGATGCATGTAGAAACTGTCCCATTACTGAGAATATCCTAGCTTCGTATATGAAATTAAGGACATGCGTATTTTATTTGGAGCATGTCTACTTCTTATCTCTAATAAATTCTCAGATATCCAGAAAATACAGTATATCACCTGATATTGACCCTTTTCGTTCAGTGCCAAGGTGGGCCAGGAGGGCCCAGGTGGCCTGGGTCAGGGAGGAGAGCAGGTGCGGTGGTGGTGGCTCCCCAACTGAGACGGCCTTGCCCCAGCAGAGGAGAGCAGGCTTGGTGGCGGTGGTTCCCCAACCCAAGGTGTACCCGGAGGGAGGTAGGAGGGCCCCCTATGCTGGGTCAGTTGAGGAAAGCAGGCCTGATTGAGGATGCTCCCCTGCTGCTGGAGACTCTCTCCGGGAAGCTCTGGCTGATGATGATCTGGTGAGGGTGCTCGTGGCCCACGGACAGGCTGGATTTTTAGCTGCAGCAGCAGCTGGAGTGCCATCTCTCTCCTCAGCTGGGGTGTTGGCTGGAGCACCAAAGGTGACTGGACTGGCTGTAGTCCCAGGGATCGCAGATCCATCCCAGGCAACCGGACTGTCAGTAGTTGCAGGGTTCGCTGGACTAACCTCGAAATCAAGGTTAGTAACTGTCGATCTGATGTCCAAAAGTGCGTCACGGTCATATGTGATAATAGTATGAACTTTCTGTACAAAAAAAGTCAAGAGAAACAAGGACAAAGTAACTAAATAGCAAAGTCGGGTTGGAACTTTGTACACTCAGTGTATGTACATGTCACACAACTCACTTTGTACACACACACACAACACTAAAATAAAAGTTTCTGACTAATATTGATGCAACATAGTTCGTTTTCATCCTGAGAAGTTGTTTCTTGAGTTCAGCTGCCCTTTAACAATGCCTGGGGTTTGCTAATGAATGATTACATCTGTTTGCCAACAACATGAATGAGAGATACTTATTGCACAGGTTGACAACTCACCATGGATTATGAACTGGATACTCTTGATAGGCTTGTGACTTTGTAAATATTTATTGCAATGACAGTGTGCAATAGAGCACTACTGTTGGTAGATGGAAAGGGAGTTTCGGCTGTCATCACCTACATTACATGGGAACACAGCCTCCTCTGGTGGCCACTAACATGTTTGAAACATAACATTGACAACAAATGTTTTCCCCGAAAGCAGTAGCTAGTTTCATATGTACTGCATTTCATTATCTTAAAGTAAAAAACAAACTGGATAAGATACCATGCGATTAAATCAATGTGATGGTGTATTTAAGAGTACTTCCATTCTTAGTCCGAAGGGAAAATCTCTTGGGGAGTGAGCCGGCATCAGTATCCTAGGTGCCATATTATGCCACTGTGCCCTTGAGCAAGGCACTTGACCCCTAGAACAGCTCTAGGGGTGCTGCACCGCAGGCTTGTCAGGGTTCCCAGGTGTGTGTGTGTTTGGGAGTTGGGTAGAGCAAAAAAGCTATCTCTGCAATCTCTTCTTCTGCTTTTCTGTGATAGTATATCCTGCTTTCTTTTTAAGTACAGAGTAGCCCTAATACTCCAGCACATGCATACAAAATAAACCTTACATTTCCACACAATGAGTGTAATAAATGAAAGGAAAGGCCTGACTGACCTAATATGTTTAAAAAAATAATGTGGAAATGTTTTTGACACCAACAACTCTATTAATTAATGTTATTTGCCTGATGTAACAGTTCCACTAAAAGATGTAATGTGATTTATCAATCTCTGGTCATATCTAGCCTAAATGCCATTAGATATGACTTTGAATAATGATGTGAGGCATTATTATGCAAACACTTTGGCACTTGAGGTTAGGCTACTTAGTGACTTGGGGGCGTACATTTTAAAACAAATATTCATATTTAATTTTTTTAAATTCAAGAGACGTCTGTTGTCCATTTTCCAAAGTCACTGAATAAAAATATTTTAAGAGACGAATTTAACATTGCCCCTCGATGGTTGCACGAGACGCTTGCCTGCCTCTCCCAACTACGAACCGAACGAATAGTTATTGGATAACATTTCGATTCAAGCCTCCATCCGCCATTTTCAGCAGATTGAAAGCAGGTAGACAAAAATCACAGTGCTGATCAAAATAAAACCGGTAAGTCCACAAATATGTATCCCAATCAAACCTGTTGACGACACATAGGCCTACATTGGAAAACCAGAAACGCCTTGTCGATGGTTGCATCGGCTTGGAATAGCTTACCCTGCGAATGGTCGATGCAATACAAGGGTAACAATAAAAAACATTTTTGTCATATTATTTGACCAGGATGCACGACATCTCGCGCAAATTTTCGGTCAAGCGCGTTACACAATCTGAAAGAAAAAATGTGATATCCTCTGTATCTATTTGTTTGTAACAATGGAACACTTGCTTGATATCTAATCTCGGAATACAACTCCAAGCACATGATGTAGGCAATTTAAAATAAAATCCCTTTTGTTAAGATTTTGTGGTAAATCTAGGCTTTTATTGGGCCATTCTAGCATATAAGTAGGCTAAAGCAATATATACGGTTAAATTAAAAGGCTGATTTGTTTGATTTATGAACTAAGAACATTTGGAAACTTCCCTTATATCCATTATTTTATCTTATGGTAAGGGTAGTTTGATCTCTTAATTCAAACCTTTCAATACAAACTAAGTCTCAATGTATTCGATGATAACGATATAGATAACAATACAGGCCTGTATGCGTTTTTTAACCATCAGACCTTAAATTGCTCGTCTTTATATTTCTTGTAGGTCTAACTGATTTGTGGACAGCCTAGGAATGTTCTGGATAAATAATATTTTTTCTAATGGGCAATATGCCACAGTCTCTTTTCATTAAAATTATCATCAGTGGAATCTGTTTTTAAAATGAATTCCTTATAGCCTACCCTATATTCTACATGAGGTGCAGCCTATATATAGCTGACTGAAGACTGTACATTATCTTGCATCTTTGAGATGGGATTAATTTATTTGAGTTGATCACTATTCCAGGCTATATAAACTCACCTCTATTACAAAAAATGAGTTATTACACTGAATTCATCCTATAATCTCAAATATATGCATGTCTGCAAGCTTCAAACAATTGGCCGACATGTTATCTGCTTTGTGTAGGACTTTGTCACCGATGAAGAAAACCATGTCACAGCTGGTCGATAGCCTACATAAAGGAGAGTGTGTTATTTGGAACCAGTGACAGCTAGGACAGTCATGAGAAACAAATACAACTACTTACAAAAGGATATTTCTCCTCAAGCTTGTTGAAATGTGTGTGGTATTGGCAGATCATATACTGCAACCTTTTGTTGTTAATACAGGGGCAGTTCATCTTTACATTTTAGTGTCATGCACACATAATTATAGTTGAGTAGTAATGATAGCTATCCCCTTGATAATCAGTACAGTGACTCTGCCAGCATGTGGCATTGGCAGTAAGCCTCAATGCTGTTATCCTACCATGTCCCCTGTGCTGCCTCCCCTTTAGATCCCATGTGAGCACAGCCTGCCGAAAGTGTCCATGTGGAGTCTTACCTGAGTAGGTTAAAGAAGCCAATACATTTATGCCCATTCTGTACATGAGTTTTAGTGTTCCCGGTGTGACATTTAAAAAAAAAAAAATTTGCTCAGGGTGTTGGTCTGTTTGAGACATGAGGATGTGTTATATTCTAGGTGACCATGGCTGTTCCTGGAGGGACAATGGAAACGCTTGCTGACATTCCACACCATGTGTGGAAGAGCTTGCCCGATGGCCTGAGACTAAGCCCCTCTGCTGTTGATCAAAGTCGAATTGGTGAGTTGAAAATTAGCTACTTTGGGTTTGTTCTAACATCACATTACTTTTCAGTTTCGTAGATAAGTGATCCAAGTGATTGATTGTTTGTGATAAAAATTCCAATAGCAGCAGTGTATCTTACGATAAGCAGTGAGTGGTTGTGTGGTTTCTGATTCTGTGGTGTTCGCTGGTGTGGTCTAGGGCCCTGTGTTTTGGTTGATCATGTAACATGACTTGGATTTTAACTTTCATTTGAACTATTTTCCAGAAATGATAATTACACCAAAAATGGAAGCAATTGTCTGAGGATGGTGTTGGACCATCTGACATAAAAATAAAAGGGGAAAGTTTGATGAAAAGGCTTTTTAAATAATTTAACCTGGATTTTAACCTTTATCAATCAAAACACGGGGGCCTAGGACCCTAGGACGAGTGGAGCTCCTGATACTGATGACCATACAGTAACAACAAGTGATCACAAGGGAGAGGATGAACTAGATAAGGTAGTGGAAGCAGAGTACATTATAAAAAAAACCCATCTCCAGCCTGTCCTGGCATGCCTCAGAGAATCAGAGCATTTTAACACATTTTTAGAAACTGAAAGATTCTCTCTATTGCATGGTGAACTTTTCCCCAGGTGTCTGGGCCTCTAGGTCGATTCCTAAAGGCAAGAGGTTCGGCCCTTTTGTAGGAGAGAAGAAAAAGCGGTCCCAGGTGTCCAGCAATGTATACATGTGGGAGGTGAGCAGCAGAGAATAGAGCGATAGCCTCAGATCAACCTTATTAACACACATCCACAGTACCAGTCAAAAGTTTGGACACACCTACTCATTCCAAGATTTGTCTTTATTTATACTATTTTCTGCATTGTATAATTATAGTGAAGACATCAAAACTATGAAATAACACCTATGGAATCATGTAGTAACCAAAAAAGTGTTAAACAAATCAAAATATATTTGATATTCTTCAAAGTAGCCACCCGTTGCCTTGATGATAGCTTTGCACACTCTTGGCATTCTCTCAACCAGCTTCATGAGGTAGTCACCTGGAATGCATTTCAATCAACAGGTGTGCCTTCTTAAAAGTTAATTTGTGGAATTTCTTTCCTTAATGCGTTTGAGCCACTCAGTTGTGTTTTGACAAAGTAGGGGTGGTATACAGGAGATAGCCCTATTTGCTAAACGACCAAGTCCATAATATGGCAAGAACAGCTCAAATAAGCAAAGAGAAATGACAGTACATCATTGCTTTAAGACATGAAGGTCAGTCAATCTGGAAAATGTCAAGAACTTTGAAAGTTTCTTCAAGTGCAGTTGCAAAAACCATCAAGCGCTATGATGAAACTGGATCTCATGAGGACCGCCACAGGAAAGGAAGGGTGTGATGGTGTGGGGTTGGTTTGCTGCTACCACAGCATTCTTCAGCGATACGCCATCCCGTCTGGTTTGTGCTTAGTGGGACAATCATCTGTTTTTCAACAGGACAATGACCCAAAACACACCTCCAGGCTGTGTTAGGGCTAATTGACCCAGAAGGAGAGTGATGGAGGGAGGCATCAGATGACCTGGCCTCCACAATCACCCGACCTCAACCCAATTGAGATGGTTTGGGATGAATTGAACCGCAGAGTGAAGGAAAAGCAGCCAACAAGTGCTCAGCATGTGGGAACTCCTTCAAGACTGTTGGAAAAGCATTCCTCATGAAGCTGGTTGAGAGAATGCCAAGACTGTGCAAAGCTGTCATCATGGCAAAAGGTGGCTACTTTGAAGAGTCTCAAATATAAAACATATTTTAATTTAACACTTTTTTTGGTTACTACATGATTCCATATGTGTTATTTCATAGTTTTGATGTCTTTACTATTATTCGACAATGTAAAAAAATAGTAAAAATAAAGAAAAACCCTTGAATGAGTAGGTGTTCAAACTTTTGACTGGCACTGTAGGTTGTACACATTACAGGCACAGGGCACCCTCCCTATTATTTTATATCCTGTTATCCATTTTCATACATACATTTGAAAGAATATTGGCTAGATAACCAAGATGTCCTCTGTAGGTGTATTTTCCAGCCAGGGGCTGGATGTGTGTGGATGCCACAGACCCCATGAAGGGGAACTGGCAACGGTATGTAAACTGGGCTAACTCCACTCAAGAACAGAACCTTTTCCCCATGGAGATAAACCGAGCCATTTACTACAAAGTGTTACGGGTAAGTTAGACATTTAGTCTCACTGGTAAAATGGTATTCAAATCAAATCAAATTTATTTATATAGCCCTTCGTACATCAGCTGATATCTCAAAGTGCTGTACAGAAACCCAGCCTAAAACCCCAAACAGCAAGCAATGCAGGTGGAGAAGCACGGTGGCTAGGAAAAACTCCCTAGAAAGGCCAATACCTAGGAAGAAACCTAGAGAGGAACCAGGCTATGTGGGGTGGCCAGTCCTCTTCTGGCTGTGCCGGGTGGAGATTATAACAGAACATGGTCAAGATGTTCAATGTTCATAAATGACCAGCATGGTCGAATAATAATAAGGCAGAACAGTTGAAACTAGAGCAGCAGCAGCATTATTCTCATTCAGTTGATCACTAAAGCAGAGTGATGGGGTGGTTTGCTATTTAGGCATGTGAATTAGAGCTGGGCAATATGGACAAAAATCCATATTGGGATAAATTACTTGAATTGATGCAATAACGATGAATAGAATATATTTATAATAATTAATGTGCACCATAGTTTTACATTTTTTTCCTTTAAACTACTACTACTAGTTTTGATGGTTGTAGCCATCAATTGTCCCATTAACTATCACCCAAATAAGCAAACTTATTTAATTTCAAACTTAACATTTCTCTATTATGGGCTACTTATTGTAATGAACGATATCAGCAAAATGCATGCGATAAGTGATCCGTATGGTCAGATTTTCGGTTTATCGTCCCAGCTCTAATGTGAATCTAGAGTATTGGCTATTTAGATTCTTATTAAAGGGGCAATCAGTTTGCTACATCCATTTTTGGACTAACAAATTACTGCTATATTCTTAAAGAATCAATAGGTACTTAACTTATAAATGCCCCATTAGCTTAGTTCAGCTGTCGTACCCCATCAGAATCTAAAATGGAAGCTTGTTGTGATCCAATGTTTGTAAAGAAAGTAAATGTCAACAAACACTATATAGCCTCAAAACATGGTTAAAACGATCATCGTTGTCATGGATGGTTAGTCCTTGCATCCATAGCTCTGTCTATGAGTTTGACAGTGGTTACATTTGTCCTGCCCCAACCCTCAGCTTTTTACTGAAAACAGGGGTGGGGAAAGCTTTGTTTGTGTTTCATCAGCTGATTTCTGCTTTGAAGCCAAATGAGAGAATTACAACGTTTTGGTCTTTGCTATGTTTACCATTGTATGTACCTCTTTCTATAATTAATGCAAATTTTACATGTTGTCTCTGGTATACTTGGGTAGGCTAATAAATCATTTACATAAAAAGAATGACATTTTACATTTTAAAATACCGTTTGCCACCTAACTACAGTAGCTACCAAAATGTCAAGACCTAACATTCCTGTTGTTGGACTCTGACTTGACAGACACGACGGGGGCCCAAATATTTCGTCCTGTCTTTTAGCAAACATGTCTCTGATTGGTTCACACTCTCCTCTTTCCTTGTAACAGCCAATTGGGCCAGGGGATGAGCTGCTGGTGTTGTACAATGGGGAAGACAACCCTGAGATAACAGCTGCACTAGAGGAAGAAAGAGGCAGCAGTCTGAGCAAGAAAAATTCACCCAGGGCAAAGCGAGGTAAGGCGTACACCCCTACAATAAAACAAATCCTGTCATACATTTTGCAGGAGATTATTCAGCAACCTTTTCGATACGGTAGTTCGCAGTGGTTAGCAGCAGTCGAAGAAAATGGTATTTATGCCATTTCAAAGTTTAATTATTGATAGCATGCTAGCTAGCTTAGCTAACTGTAGCGAGGTTTTGAAGCAGTCCATTTTTTTCTTCCAAACTTTCTCTCAAAAAGTTAGATACTTTTATACTACTGTTCATTCGTATAAAGAGTGTGATTTCAGCTAAATTGGTAGTTGTTATGTAACAACACAGGCAGTACGTCACTGTCAACATTAGCTAGTCAGCTAAATAAATCAGAATAATAAGTTAGCTAGCTAACTCATCATGTCGTTTTATATGACGCGTCCTTTCCAGATTTACAACTCAGTTGCGAGCCACGTTATCTGATCGGTTGATTACATTAGATACTTACCTATATTTTAAAGGTACCCAGCTAGTTAGTTCTGTTACAAGGCTTGCAGGTTATGGATTTCATAGTCTGATCTGTTTGTTTCGATCGGACCTGTCAATCCAGTTCAGGTAGCTAGCAGGCTAAATCAAGCCCGGACGTGCCAGACAACCCGTGCAGGGAAGATGGCAAGCGCTGGCTTTGTGTTAGGCAAATGGCTAACTGATCAAAACAAGGCCGTTGTGATAATGGGGGGAAAAGTAGCTAGGGTAGATAACTTAAGGTATGTGTCATACATGTGTTGTAAACCCTTAACGGAAGCTACATCTAGCCAGCTACTCACTGTTAGCTAGCTGGATAAGTTATCAATTTTGGCTTTACCATCGCAACGAACATATGCCTGCCCTGAAAATAAACACACTTTGTTTGAGTTTTTCGATGTAGCCAAGACTATTTAGCTGAACGGTTAGATATTTTGTTAATTTCCCCAGGTAGGTGTGAGCTCTATTTTCATTTGGCCTAGGGAGGGTAGCTAGCTATTCAGCCAAAACCAATGCAAAGTTGAGGTAGTGCAGACTAGGCCCTGGATGAATGCAGTTGCACAAGCTCTGAAGTCCCACCCTTCCTTTCTCAAACCTTCAGATTGAGTTGCATTTTCCATAATTATCTTTTGATTTAGGCTAGCTGCTAGAATGAAATCTGTAGAATTTGATCATTCTTTCTCCATGTATTTGGACTAGTGTTTATTTTTCAATATGAAGGAAAATGTTAGTGTTGGTAGTATATCCACATTCACTACTGTACGTCTATATGTGGTGTAGGTTTATGCATGCAACCCTTGTCTGTTTTTGAATTTGCAGTATGATTTATTGACTCAGTGATATGTTAGAAGTCTCAACATTCTGAGTTGTGTAATATTGAGATTGAGCCTGCTTGTCATTCATCTGCAATCCCTCTATGCTAAACGATATTAGCATATCTGTATCAAATGCCCAACAATAAGTGGGTACTTCAGGCAGAAAGCCTAAATGCTAGCAACATTTCAATACTTGTTTCCAAGCACTCAAACTTGTTACATTTTCTGACTTGAAACCCATTTGAGTGGCACAGTTTTATATTTTGCAGAATGTATTTGACCATGCTTGTCAGATGACTGAGCTGTAGCATGTGTTTCTGTGGCATGAATCAGGCTTTGTAGACCATACCAGATTACCTACTTGTCACAGCAACTCCAGTGATGACTGGGTGCTAGCCCAGTCTCTTGAGGCAGGCTGAGATTAAAACTTAAAATGGTCTCCTGCCTAGGGCCATAAATACCACAATGATGAGCCATTCCATAATTCACTTCACATTTGTGTGTTCATTATGTAGCCAAGACAAGTGTTTTATTCTTGAAATATTCAGAATGAGGGCATCAAGGCTGCTAAAAGTAATTTTGGCCGGTCGTTTTATTTTAATGTATTGGACTTATAACAGACTTTTTAACCTGCAGCAGCTTGTAAAAAACAAAACATTGTCAATATTCAAAGAACATTTTTACATAAGCTCACGTGGTACTTGACCTACATTTTTCAGATCCTGTTCAGCAGTCAAATCTTGCTTTGCTTTCCACATTTTAATGTTATGAGTTTGTAATTCCACGTGGTTTTAAGTGCCAACCAATACGCAGCACAGTTGTGAGTTGAGGTGTGAAAGGGAATTAGTACACTCCCCCCCCCTTACATAGAAGTAGTCCAATGTCAACATTTTGAAATAATTAAACTCCACAACTTACCAGTATTGCTTTGGTGTGAAATGGTTTATTTGAGTTTAGCTAATGTTTGTTGGTTGATGTGTGCTTTCCCCCTTAGCCAGAAGAAAGCTGTTGGAGGGAGCAAGACAGGCTGGTTTGGGTGCATTCCGTGGGCCCAAGCAAACAGGCGTAACCAAACCTATTCTCAAAGAGATGTGGGACACAGAGGAAGGTTAGTAGTTCTCCCATTATTATGGATATTTGTTTAATTTTGGGAGTTAGTTGAGGTTGTAAGTAGGGCTATGGCGGTCATGACTTTTTGTCAGCCAATTATTGTCATGCAAAAGACTGCCGGTCTCACGGTAATTGACCGTTAATTAACATAAACAAGTTTAGCATCTCCACGCATCCCAGCTGCGTTCAAGCCGCTGATGTGCACCTTTGGAACTGCTACATGTAAAAAGTTGATGGTCTCCCTAGTGGTTCGGTGGTCTAAGACACTGCATTGCAGTGCTAGCTGTGCCACTAGAGATTCTGGGAGACCCATGGTACGGTACACAATTGGCCCAGCGTTGTCTGGGTTTTGGGGAGGGTTTGGCCGGCAGGGAGGTCCTTGTCCCATCGCGCACTAGCGACTCCTGTGGCGGGCCGGGCGCAGTGTACGCTGACACGGTCGCCAGGTGCACGGTGTTTCCTCCGACACATTGGTGCGGCTGGCTTCCGGGTTAAAGTGGGTATTGTGTCAAGAAGCAGTGCGGCTTGGTTGGGTTGTGTTTCAGAGGACGCACGGCTTTCGACCATCGCCTCTCCCGAGTCCATACGGGATTTGCAGCGTTGAGAAAATACTAAATACCAATTGGATACCACAAAATTGGGGTGAAAAGGGGGTAAAAAATATATATATAATAAAATTAATACACACCATCACAATAAATACATTGTTTATTTTAGGACTAAAGAAACATTATGACATGAATAAAATCTTTTTTAGAATAACAGAATATGAATTGGCCAACTATGTTATCTGGCTATGCTCATTGGCAGTTGGCTTGTTCATTTAGCTGAAATGATATGCTTGGAAGTGGTGTTGGAGGGCCAGTAGGAGGCACTCTTTCCTCTGGTCTAAAAAAAATATCCCAATACCCCAGGACAGTGATTGGGGACACTGCCCTGTGTAGGGTGCCATCTTTCGGATGGGACGTTAAACAGGTGTCCTGACTCTCTGAGGTCATTAAAGATCCCATGGCACTTATCGTAAGAGTAGGGGTGTTAACCCCGGTGTCCTGGCTAAATTCCCAATCTGGCCTTCAAACCATCACGGTCACCTAATAATCCCCAGTTTACAATTGAGCAACATTCATCCCCCTCCTCTCCCCTGTAACTATTCCCCAGGTTGTTGCTGCAAATGAGAAAGTGTTCTCAGTCAACTTACCTGGTAAAATAAAGGATAAATAAATAAGTACCATGCCATTATTTTATTTTATATGATTTTATAGTAAGAAGAATATAATTGAACTTACCTGAAAGGATATTTTTCCCATTCTGGAGCAAGAGTGCATGTGGCTATGTTGAGTGTAAAAAGTGATAATTTGAAACAGGTCCTATATGCTTGGTTTAGAGTTATTGGGAACTTTACTTGCGAATGATACAAACCTTAGAATGTCTTAGAAATCAAAACGTATATGGGCTGCATGATGCAACTATAGGCTATTGATGATAAGAGAAAGTCAGAAAAAAAGCCTGCGCTCTGTTCCTTGCATCAGGCTGCACACGCTGTTCTCTCAAGTGAACATATGTTCACCTATCAGACTATTCAGAATTGAAACTGATATGTCAAATTAGTTTCGATTTAGAATGGCCTTTTTATCAAATGGGCAGGAACAGGGGGAAAAAGACATGGCATCTCTATGCACTCAAATAGGGAATGGTGGCCTCGCACTTTCCCGCCAGTCCGTTTTTCAATGATGCCTGGTAGGCTACTTTGGTTTTATAGCTGAGCATGTGCTTAATATGAGCAGCTGAGGGATAAACATAAGAAGACTTATTTCCCTCCGCACATCAACCACTGTTTGAGGAGCATGCTCTCCCTGCGCGACAGGTGATATTCCACCCCAACTCTGAATGCCATGGGCTCTCCAACCCTGTTCCTGCACCACCTACTCAGTGCTTAATTTGGGAGAACAAGTCAAATCTGTTGGGGAACATTGGTTAGTAAACCATGTTTTTGATAACAAAACATATTTCACTAAACTGTTGATAGCCAGTCTGCACGCTGCAGAAAGGAATAAAGGACACAGGGGAGGAGATGGAAACGCATGGTGGTGAGATTCTGTAGCTAAAGGTAATATCATCCTATTCATTTTGAAAATAGAAAAAATGACTAGGCTATTCAAAATCATATTGGAATTCACTGTAAGCGAACTGTTAAGCAGCCCTGCACAATCAGTTAACCAACAGCATCGCCTAGGGCTGTGGTTCCCAAACTTATTGTAGTCCTGTACCCCCATTCAACCTCCAGCTGCGTACCCCCTCTAGCACCAGGGTCAGCGCACTCTCAAATGTTGTTTTTTGCCGTCATTGTAAGCCTGCCACACACACTATACGATACATTTATTAAACATACGAATTAGTATGTTTTTGTCACAACCCGGCTCGTGGGAAGTGACAAAGAGCTCTTATAGGACCAGGGCACATATAATAATAATAATAATAATAATCAATAATTTTGCTCTTTATTTAACCATCTTACATATAAAACCTTTCGTTCATCAAAAATGGAAAAAAACTCACCACAGGTTAATGAGATGGGTGTGCTTGAAAGGATGCACATAACTCTGCAATGTTGTATTGGAGAGAGTCTCAGTCTTAAATTATTTTCCACACAGTCTGCCTGTATTTAGTTTTCATGCTAGTGAGGGCCGAGAATCCACTCTCACATAGGTACGTGGTTGCAAAGGGCATCGGTGTCTTAACAGCGCGATTTGCCAAGGCAGGATACTCTGAGCGCACCCCAATCCATCTGTCAGTGTCTTCTGATTAGATAAAATTTTCACAGAACCATTTGTTGCAATTTCGATGAAGCTTTCTTGTTCAGTTATTGGTAAGTGGACTGGAGGCAGGGCATGAAAGGGATAATGAATCCAGTTGTTTGTTTCATCCATTTTGGGAAAGTACCTGCTCACACAGGTGCTTCGCTATATCACATTTGACATTGTCCGTAAGCTTGAGTTAATTTGCACACACAAAATCATACAATGATGGAAAGACCTGTGTGTTGTCCTTGTTAATGAAGACAGAGAAGAGCTCCAACTTCTTAATCAGCTCCAACTCCTCAATTTTGTCCCGCACATTGATTATACTTTGCAGAGAGTCCCTGTAATCCTAGATTCAGATCATTCAGGTAGGCCAGAGTCGTGAGAAACTCGTCATCATGCAAGTGGTCAGACAAGTGAAAATGATGGTCAGTAAAGAACTTTAAGCTCCATACTTTGCCCCTTGATAACTAGCGCACTTCTGTATGTTGTAAAAGCATTAGCAAGAGCCTCTCGGTGGATGCTGCAGTGTACCCAAGTGGCGTCAGGAGAAACTGCTTGTCAGCGCGTTACCACTCCACTACGTCTCCCTGTCATGGCTTTTGCTTTTGCGCCATCAGTACAGATACCAACATGAGCTGCAGCTATTTTTGGCTACATACGGACCGTTAGTGGAATTCCTGCTGAGAGAGTAACGGTTAATGTGATTTGATGTTCAGTATTTGCCTAGGCTACCTGTATTTGATATTGTGTCGTTATTTCGCTGAACATTAGATGGTTTAATTGTATTTTTGGCAGTGAAATGAGGCTACTCACCCAAAAGTATAGCTCCGTTAGAAAATATAAATGGGCTGTTTGAAAATGTGAAGAAAAGTAAAATATTTTGTGTTCCCTCGACGGCATTGCGCGTATCCCAGGGCTAGACGTTCTCCCCCAGACTCATGGATAGAACGTTTGGTGCGTAGGATAAGGTAACCAGTCCATCCAGTATGCATAATAATACAGTCCACACTCAAAGGTGTGGATGCATTTCATTTTGGAGTATAGGCTGCTCGACCAATTATGTACCAAAGACATCTTAAATCAGTTTTGTTTCATGTTTTTCCTGCCATACTTAATATGCGGTAGGCAATGTATTGTATAACAGCACAATCATATTTTGATTCCGTTTTTTTGGGGGGGGGGGGGGGGGGGGGGGGGGGGCTCGGGCTCAGGCTCATATTCATAAGCTCTAATATGTGTATGGGTATTATGAATTAGTAACCACCTTCGAAAGAGTTGTCCATTTCGTTGTTAGACTTTGAAACAACATCCACAACAACCCTGTTCTACACTCCGTTTCAACCTGAGTTGAACTTCTTTCTTCAAAATGACCATTTTATTTGTCACATACACATGGTTAGCAGATGTTAATGCGAGTGTAGCGAAATGCTGAGATTTAAAAGGATGATACTGTTTTGATGTGATCTTCTATTGTATTTGCGTTGATGTCAGAGTGGTTAGAGGAACAATAGTGGTGAGTACCAGTGTATTAGGACCAGCTGGTCGTTAGGGTCCTACCAACGCATGACCTGAGAGCATAAGGAGATTACCGTGACTCAAATGTCATGTGGCATTTTACTGCAGTCGTTAGTGGCGGTAAAACGGTCACCGCAACAGCCCTAGGTATAAGCTAGTTAAATCCTGTTATTCATGTATTTCAAACGTTTCGGCTATACTCTTCTCTTAAAATCTCAGAATTTTTTCAATGACATTTTTTACATTTAAATGATGTAACTAACTGTTGTTGTTCTGCTGTTGTTGTAGGTCCAAATGAGGAAGACGAGAGACTCTCCCATCACCAGGGGACCCGGGAGAGCTCCCCTATGGGGAGGAACGGCCCCTCTCAAGCCCAGTTCATCTCAGCAGCAATGAGAGGGGAAGCGGAGGAGGATGATGAAGAGGAAGACCCAGGGGATCTGCAGCAGTCGCTGTCACTGACACAACAGAGTGTTCAGTCTGCTACTGAAGCTGAGCCAGAGGACAGGAGTGAGCAGCCTGATCGGCCACTAAGCCATAGCAGCCCAGTTGAGGAGGGGCCTGGGAGCCTTCAGCATGACACTGAGACTGCCTCATCGCTACCAAGGGCTGAACCAGAGGCAGACCCTGACCCCGACCCTGACCTGGAAGGTGACCCCCACGGAGAGGAGTCCCATCCCTGCCAGCACTGCGAGCGCCATTTCTCCACCAAACAGGGCCTGGAGCGCCACACACACATCCATGCCACCGCAAACCAGCAAACGCACACGTTCAAATGCCGTTACTGTGGCAAGTCTTTCGGCTCGCAGGTGGGGCGTCGGCGGCATGAGCGGAGGCATGAGAACGGGCCAAAAAACAAAGGCCAAAGGCCTGGCTCACTAGCTGGGACTGCTACTTTACTCACTCCTCTGGGGCAGGCTGGTGGTTCGAGCCCAGACTGTGGCACTGTCTCTGGCCACTATGTTGTCAGGGGCTCCCCTGTCCCTGGAGGACCTATGGGGAGCCTTGAGGTTGTGAAGAAGGACCCTGCGGCTGAGAGTGACCGGCCGTTTATCGTGGATGAGAATGGTGAGACAAAGGAGCTTCATCCCTGCAAGTACTGTAATAAGGCTTTCGGCACTCACACCAACATGCGCAGACACCAGCGCAGAATCCACGAGCGCCACTTACTGCCCAAGGGTGTCCGCAGGAAAGGCATGCTGCTGCAGGAGAGCCCATCTCAGCAGCAGCTGCATCATCTGCCTGAACAGTCCCCTAGCGTCAGCCCACCCCTCGTCTATGTGCCCAGTGCAGACACTGAGGATGAGGGGGACCGAGAGGAGTACCTGGTCGACATAGCCAATAACATCTCGGAGAATCTCAGCCTGTACATCGACGGCAAGATCCTGTCCACTAGTTCAGTCAGTGGCTGTGAGGTGATCGAAGTGGACTCCAGTTCTGCAGCACTGTTTGGTCTCGATGCAGTGGTCATCAGCCCCAATCAGATCAGTCAGGCTCTCAAAGTGGATACCAGGACATGTGCTGTGAGGCAGGTCTCGAATCTCGGCCAGCCCATGTCGAAAAGGAGAACGTCGACACCCCCGCTCATGCCAAGTCTTAAAATGGAGTCTGAAACTGGGTCCTCTTCCGCCTCCTCTTCCTCCTCCACGTCTTCCTCATCCACCTTGTTGGTGGGAAGTGTCTTCCCTCAGTCCTCAGACTCATTAGCATTTCAAAAGGAGAAAACGATCTATCTGTCTCCTAAGCTCAAACAGCTCCTCCAGACTCAGACAGACAGTCAGAAACCTGCCATTGCCCTGATAGCAGAGAGGCACAGATTAGCTCCCCCTCTCTCCATTACGTCTCTGCCTGCAGCCTCAGGCAGGTTCAAGAGAAGAACAGCTTCCCCCTCATCTCCACAGCTCAGCCCTGCACTGAAAGCAAACGGCTGTAAGAATGAGGCGGGGGTCTCGTCGTACACCCTCAAGGTGCCAAATCTGGAGACCCTGGGCATGTCCCCTGCCTGGAGTCTGTCCAGCAAGGAGGAGAGGGACACACTGAGTCCCAGCGGGAAGGACGGGTGCAGCTGGTCTGCCTCTCGGACCGGAGGGAACTCGTGTAATCAGCAGCCCTTGGATCTGTCCAGCGGCATCAGTAAGAGGAGGGACAGCTTCAACAAGACGCCCGGGGAGGTAGTGCTGGATTTAAGCATGAGTCGGAAGAGTACAGCAGAGTCTAAGGGAAGTCCATCTCCGGCACAGCCCCCCACCAAGAAGAAGAAGCCCAACACCAGCATGCTAGAGAAGGTGTTGATGAACGAGTATGCCGGCTTAAACCCAGCAGAAGAGGAAGGCTCTTCTCCCCTGGGAAGCCCAGATTCTCAGTATACTGCAGGCAGTGGTACAGGTACCGCATCTCACAGTCCCTCTTCCAATCTGCCCTCTGAATCAGCCCATCCCTCTCCCCCCTCTCTAACGCCCGTCACGATGAACCCCTCCTCCCCTTGCGGCTCCAGCCTGACCTCTCCAACGCCACCTCCCCCTGTCCTACCCACCATGCCCTCACCAGACTGCCCTACGCTCATTAGCTCTCTCCCTGTCCTCTCCCACAAAATGTCCCCCAGATCTATCGACCAAGGTGAGGACGAGCCAGTTTGCGTATCGAACTCTACCACAGCAGAGACAATGTTAGCTGCAGTAAGTAACAGTTATGGAGATGAGGAACATATCAATAAGCCAATAGACTCTAATCCAGATCCCCTTACCAGGGAAGCTATTTCAAGCCCCTCTACGGAGACCTCCTTGGTATCTGATGCTGTCGCTCTGAGTCTGTCCTCAACACAATCGAAACCTGCTAGGACTGGGAACCAGCTGGATGTCCAAGTGAATCAAGACCTGGAACCGATTATTACTGAGGGACAGGAGAAATCCCAATGCTCTGAACTCCCTGTATTATCATCCGTAACAGAATCCCTCCTCTCTGCCTCATCGACCTCGCCTGCTGCCATATCGGATATCCCAGCTCCACCAGCGGTCTCCCCGCCATCTCTCTCTAGCACTGTGATTAAAGGGGATCCCCAGCACAGTGAACAACTGGCTGACTTAGTCCTTTCTCCTAGTGGCACAGGGTCTTCACCTCTGTCTGCTGCTGCTGACAAACCCTCGTCGTTGTCAGAGGAGGAAGAGGGATCGCCGCCAGAGCCCTTCAGTAAGAGCTTTGTGTGTAATGTATGTGAGGACCCCTTCCGCGCCATCAAAGAGCTCAGTCGGCACATCCTAGAGCACGCAGCTGAGTGGCCCTACAAGTGTGAGTTCTGCGTGCAGCTGTTCGGGAACGCCCCTGCTCTGCTGGAGCACCGCACGGCCCTCCACGGCGTGGGACGCGTCTTTGTCTGCTCCGTCTGCTCCAAGGAGTTCGCCTTCCTCTGCAACCTCCAGCAGCACCAGAAGGACCTGCATCCCAGCCAGCCGTGCACTCACACAGCGGTGGAGAACGGCAAGCCCAGGCCACAGAACTACACAGACCCAGCCAGGGCCAAAGAGGAGAGTAACCCCTCCTCAACCGTAGCCACAGGGCCTGAGTCCTCTCCTGAAGTTGCTTCCTCCCAGGGGGTCTCTGATGTGAAGAAGGAGGAGCCTGATACTAACGGGAAGCATGAGGAGGATGGACTGGAGTACCTAACTGAAGAGCTGTACACTACTATAAAGATCATGGCCTCTGAGGGAGGCAAGCCTAAAGGCCCAGACGTACGCCTGGGCATTAATCAACACTACCCCAGTTTCAAGCCACCCCCCTTCCCCTACCACAACCGCACTGCTGCAGGCTCTGTGGCCTCGGCCACCAACTTCACTACCCACAACATCCCCCAGACATTCAGCACTGCCATCCGCTGCACCAAATGCGGCAAGAGTTTCGACAACATGCCCGAGCTGCACAAGCACATACTAGCCTGTGCCAACGCCAGTGATAAGAGGCGGTACACTCCCAAGAAGAACCCCATCCCTCTGAGACAGATAGTGAAGCCCCAGAACGGCTCTCTGTCGCCTGCCTCTGCTGCCAATGCAGGGCACACCGCCTTCCGCAGAATGGGCCAACCCAAGAGGCTCAACTTCAACCAAGAACCGCTTGGCAAAACCAAGATGAGTTCCCTCGGTAAGAAGAAGAGCCAGCTGGTTCAGAAGGCCGTCGGGCAAAGGAATGAGACTGCAGCTACTGTTAACAAGGCCCCTAGCCAGGTTAAACAGGAGGAGCCGCAAGAGCAGGAGGTCCACGTATGCCCTCACTGCAGCCGAGAGTTCACCTACCCTGCCAGCCTCAATAAACATATAGCAGGCAGCTGTCCCATGAAGCCAGTCTCTAAGAAGGCCAAAAAGGAAGCCGCAACAGAGGCAACACCGGCTGTAGACAAAAACATGAGCCTTCGACGGAGAACCACAGACTCTGAGATCCAGCAGCCAGAACCGGCTGAGCCGGTTCCCAAAACGCTTAGCAAAACTCGGGCTCGCAACTCTGGACCTGGCCCTGCGGAGGCTGAGGCCCCACCACTGGTGGGTAAAGGAAAGATGGCTGCCACACAGGTGTGCACCAAGAGGCCAGCCTCTTTCCCAGCAGCCACAGCTTCTCTCAGCAAGAAAAGTAAAAAAGGCAAAGTTCAATCGTTACCCCCCACCCCATTGCCCTCCGAGAGTCCCAGTGACTCTGCACTGCGGCCAGCAGCTCAGACAAAGCAACGCATGGGCAAGGAAGTGCCACCCAAGAAGGGAGCGGAGGTGAAATCGCCCCCACAGCAGCAGTCTCGGGTGCCGTCTAAGAAAGAAGGGGAACGGTTCTCTCTGAGAGCGAGGGAGCGGGCTGTCGGGCCGGTGACCCGGAGCCTACAGATGGCCAACACTGCAGCTCCTGTGGAGGTGAAAACAGATGACCTCTCCAGCCAGGAGCCTGAAGAGACCCAGGTAAGGTTACTTTCAAACAGTGTCCAGTCTCAGCCCATGTAGAACTATTACCTAATTAATTCATAGCAAGTTACTTTTAATCAACCTTTACACAATAATCTGTGTCTTAGAGAGCACTTTCAACGCAAGGTGGTTCTGTTAATCAGGTTCTGTGTTGCACTTCAAGGTAGAGAAGACGTATCACTGTAGCTGATACTTGTTGTCTCGTGTCTTCCAGGAGTACTTGCTGAAGTGAGCCAGGTAGAGAAATGTGGATTCTGAGGATTAACAAGTCCCCGGCTAGGAGGATGTCGCTGTGCTGGCTCGCCTCTGAGGAGAAACTCTGGCCTTGCCAAGGATCAGACAGACACCGACACACAGACACAGAGATAGATAGACAGACAGACACAGAGACAGACAGATAGACAGACACAGAGACAGACAGATAGACAGACACAGAGACAGACAGATAGACAGACAGACAGACACAGAGACAGACACAGAGACAGACAGACAGACACAGAGACAGAGACAGACAGACAGACACAGAGACAGACACAGAGACAGACACAGAGACAGACAGACAGAGACAGACAGACAGAGACAGACAGACAGACACAGAGACAGACAGACAGACAGAGACAGACAGACAGACAGACACAGAGACAGACAGACAGACACAGAGACAGACAGACAGACACAGAGACAGACAGACACACAGAGACAGACACACAGAGACAGACACACAGAGACAGACACACAGAGACAGACACACAGAGACAGACAGACAGAGACAGACACACAGAGACAGACAGAGACAGACACACAGAGACAGACAGACAGACACACAGAGACAGACAGACAGACACACAGAGACAGACAGACAGACACACAGAGACAGACAGACAGACACACAGAGACAGACAGACAGACACACAGAGACAGACAGACAGACACACAGAGACAGACAGACAGACACACAGAGACAGACAGACAGACACACAGAGACAGACAGACACACAGAGACAGACAGACACACAGAGACAGACAGACACACAGAGACAGACAGACAGACAGACACACAGAGACAGACAGACACACAGAGACAGACAGACAGACAGACACACAGAGACAGACAGACAGACAGACACACAGAGACAGACAGACAGACAGACAGAGACACACAGACAGACAGACAGACACAGACAGACAGACAGACACAGACACACAGAGACAGACAGACACACAGAGACAGACAGACACACAGAGACAGACAGACACACACAGACAGACAGACAGACAGACAGACACACAGACAGACACACAGACAGAGACAGACAGACAGACAGGAGGATCTGGAGGTGTGCTTGCGCCATTACAGGACAACATGAACTCTGCTCTCTACTCCCTTCACATCACATGCTGTGTTGGCTGAACAGAGGGAGGCGCGACATCACTCTCTGTGAAATGAGCCTGGGACAGGGTGCAGATTTTAAACAGAAAAAATAAAGGATTAAACAGACTATTAATGACAATGAATAAATATAATATATATATATTGTGTGTCATAACTTGACTCGTAACATTGATATTGGGGTTCCGTAACGGTTAAAAGCTGATATTGCAAATGGCAATCATTTATATCCGTTCACAAAACTGGTCTGGTGTTTCTTTTCGCTCCGTTTTTTCCATTGTTTGGTGGTTGATGAATCCTCCAACATCTCCGTCTCTTAATGCATGTGCTGAATCCAGCTGAACTAGACAGAGACCTGTCCCTTGTCTGCTTGTCTCCATGTTAAGTCCTGCGCCTACTTTGATTAATACACATGATTTGCAAATGAATATGTATATTTGATTTCACGCAATGCTCCGTTGAGAATGCATTTTGGAACATCTCTTCATTGGCAGATTTTTATTTTCGTCGGGGAGCCAAGATGAAACGGAACTGTTTTCAACTGTAGAAATGGCTTGTCAGAAACGGCGTGTCCCAAGTGTGTGTGTGTATATGCATTCAAACGTGCGTATGGGTAGGCTTGCACCTTATGTGTGGGCTGACAACCGTTGTCCCCTTGATCTCAAAGTTGAGATGTCTGTTTTCTCTCCGGCATGTTTTCCTGATGTTGCTTATCAGAGGATAACTAGAACAATGCAGCCGTATACCTCTGACAGTTAGTTCCCTGGGAAGGGATAGGGGAAGATGACATTGAAAATGTGTGTGTGTGGGGGGGGGGACACTGCCACTTATCCAGTTTATTGACATTGTGGATTTCTCAGAGGCTCACATTTTTATTGATGTGTCATACATGGTTATAAGTCGTCTTGTCTGAAAGCACTTTAAAAACATCTGCCAAACTGTTTTGATTGAATCGCTACGAATCCTTGAATGATTTAGGTTCAAATGTGAAGAATGGAATGTGGAGATCTCTATTACATATGACTGAGAACTGGGTTGCCTCAGAAAGTCAGTGAAATATAGTCGTTGGAATATTGCCCTCGTTTAAGACTCCCTGTAGATTGAGCAATTTTGAATAGTTCCCCAGACTTGATTTCACCCGTATGATGTAATCAAATGCATTAATCTGAAATATGTAGCAGCGGTGATCGTGTGTGGAGGATTGCCAAAAATGTTCCACCATGATGATGTTAGGATTTTTTTGTTGTTTAAGGTTTGAAAATTGGAGTCATGGCTGTAGATGGGGAGAGCAGAAGCCACTGTGTTCCAGTAATAAGGATGGCCTTGAAAAGTTGCTTCAGTTCTTATGTTCCTTGCAGCTGCAAACAGACCTTACGTAAGGTCAATTGATTGCTGTTTTTTTTCTGTACCTACAGTCAAGGGTGGCTGGGAAGGTAGTGTATCTTCTTCAATGTCATCTATATGTAGACCTATTACATGTTATACTTTGACAAAGTGTTGTACTTTTGATTATGATTATTCCCTATCTATCCCATGATGTGTTATATAGAGGAATTCTGTCCCTGTTTACAATGCTCACCCCACTGTTGTTCCTTCTGGACCATCTGCCTTTTACAGCTGAGGTAGAGGAGAGGGATATGACTCAAGTGCTTGTAGCATGTTTGGGAAAAAAACTGTAATTGAACTATATATATATATATATATATATATATATATATTATAAAGCTAATTTATGATATTTCCGTTGCCTTCCTGCATCGGTATTCCTGATAATTCTCTTCGGAGTGAAATTAATGGAGAATCTTCCACTATATGTTTGAGGATGAATGAACAAAGACGTATCCCTGTTGACCTCATTATGTAAAACATATTGTTCTAATTGATATATTAAAGCCTTTTTCAATTTGCCGTCTGTGTGCTGCCATGTATGATTTAATGTTTTGGTTATGTCCTTTTTAACTTTAGTCATCGTACTTTCGGGCATCTGTTTTGAGCCAGGCGAGGCACAGATTTGCTCATCTTGGTCACATGGTGGTGAGTATTTAGGCCTATTTGGGAGGCATAGTGATATGTTGAACAGTAATTATGCACCGTCTGACTGAAATGTAGTCTATTTCAGAAACACTGATACACTACTTATACAGTGCCTTCAGAAAGTATTCAGACCCCTTGACTTTCTCCTCATTTTGTTACATTACACTTATTCCAAAATGTATTAAATGTTTTTTTCTTATCAATCTACACACAATACCCCCATAATGGGTATTTATTTTAAAAAATGGCACACTTTATCACATTTACATAAGTAGTCAGACCCTTTACTCAGTACTTTGTTGAAGCACCTTTGCCAGCGATTACATCCTCGACTTCTTGGGTATGACGCTACAAGCTTGGCAGCGAATCAAGTTTTTCAGGGTCTGAGTGTCTTCAAGTGACTTTTGTCAAACTCCAAGCGGGCTGTCATGTGCCTTTTACTGAGAAGTGGCTTCCGTCTGGCCACTACCATGAAGGCCTGATTGATAGAGTGCCGCAGAGATGGTTGTCCTTCTGGAAGGTTCTCCCATCTCCACAGAAGAACTCTGGAGATCTGTCAGTGATCATCGGGTTCTTGGTCACCTCCCTGACCAAGGCCCTTCTCCCCAGATTGCTCAGTTTGTCCGGGCGGCGCTCTAGGAAGAGTCTTGGTGGTTCCAAACTTCTTCCATTTAAGACTGATGGAAGCCACTGTGTTCTTGGGGATCTTCAATGCTGCAGACATTATTTTGGTACCCTTCCCCATATCTGTCCCTTGACACAATCCGGTCTTGGAGCTCTACAGCCAATTCCTTGGACCTCATGGCTTGGTTCTTGCTCTGACATGTACTGTCAACTGTGGGACCTTATATAGAAGGGTAACCTGTTTTCGCATTGTCATTATGGTGTATTGTGTTTAGACTGAGGGACATTTTCTTTTACATTTAATCCTCTTTAGAATAAGGCTGTAACATAACAAAATGTGGGAAAAGAGAAGGGGTCTTCTCGACATGCCAAAGAATAGATATGAATTTCTTCAATCAAGATCAAAAGTTACCTGAAGCGTGATTAGCACCCTCTAGATGAACTATCTTGCTGTAATGCTAAAGCTGTAGTCTGTCATTATTTGTTTGCTGTAGAGCCAGAATATTACCTGAGGCATTGCTGCTGGAGTTGGCTTGTGGTCAGAATGCCAAATGCTCTGTTTATTTATTCCTTAGTCTACCCTTGACAGAGTACATCATGTAATATTCTGGGTGGCTGATAAAGCTAGGCCTATCTTGGCATTGGCAAGTTGTGACCAATTGGAATGTTCTCTTAAAAAAAAAAAAAAAGTTTAGATAGATACTGTAATCAAGGCGTATCAAAAGTTATATGTGGACTGTCAGAGGACCATGGCTGGCTTGCTAGCTCCTGTGATTTGAGTCTATTTTGAGTGTAGCACACTTGTCAGTAAATTTGACATGTGAGTCATCTCATGCCTACAGCCCTCGCCTCGTTCCTCTGCGTGGGTGATACCTTGTGAAAGGCTTGTTCTGGGACAGGCAATAGAGCCTTGACACTTTTCAGTCAGCCTCATGAACAACAATGACCTGTGTGCAAATGAGTCCTGAGTCACCTATCAGTATGCAAACTGCTGAAGAGTCACAGAATTTTCTACTTGAAAGTTATGAGCACTGCATACAAATTGCATCAGATTTATTCTGACAGTGGAATCGCTGTCTTTGTTCCAGGAGATGTATTGTTTCAGTGCAGCTTGACCAGGAAATGACCTCATCAGAAAAATCAGTGATGGCCAGGACACCGTGACCTTGAGACGTCTAAGACTGGTGCTAAAACAGCAACACAAGTTAGACATCAATATGACCAGAGGTCAGAGTTAATAATAGATTTGAGTACTAGATTAAAAGCTTTAAAGTAACATAGAAATGTAAACCATCTGCCATTAAATTACACAATGTTAACCACCTGTCCTCCAAATACCAATTGTACTTTGCTGTATGTATTTCTCATGTTCCAAATGCTAATTGTGAGCTTTGTTTTCAGGTTTTTACAGCATGCAGTCTAAACTGCATTTTATCAGGGATGGACTGCATTCATCTGACACGAACCCTCAAGACATGTATTTTGAGGTGTACACTTTCGTGCTGATGTTGGACATGCGGGGGGATTTTCTAGCCACCTCCTCAATCCTACCTGTCTTTTTCATTACTGCTGCTGCCAGTCATCAGAAAGACGAAACTCGCTGTAGTCCACAGGGCTCATATTTATTATGCCACTACGTCAGTTTCTACTACACCCTTCCCTCTGTTTTGATTTAAATATTGAGAATAGCAATATTACTGGTACCATTATTGTTAGATAACATTCTGGTCAGTCTCTCCCTGTCTTTTCAGATCTGTATGATACCATGGACAAAGTAAGTGTCGTTCACAGTAAAATAAAATGTGTCTTTTACTGGCAAGTAAAGCAGGTTAGCTTACTGGATGCAATGCTGTGCATCTCCGTCACATTGATGCTGCGTTGCCATGAATACGCTTAGAGTCAGGTTCTGGCCTGCGTGCATCTGTGCCGAAATTAGTTTTGTCCAAGCCCCATCCGTCACACTCTCTCACACGCGTTAATGGCCTTGAATTTTATTCGATTTTTGATTGATCAAGCCCACACACTAGACGAGCAAGCAGCGGCAACATTAAACCGTACTGGTCGCGGGAGAATTGGAATGTCTTCAGGACTAGAACTTCTCTAATGAATTTGTATCACTAGAAAGGTGTGTGGAGCTATACGGTTGATAGACGAATGAGGGATTGAATGTCGTGTGTGTGTGAATTTGATTTGAGAGGGTCTTTATTCAGTGGGCTGGTGCGACGTGTTTATCTTTCCCCTGGTGCCATGGCGGTTTGGTTTATGGTTCCCTCGTGGGTCGGTGTTGTTGTTTATGGGTGCTCTGCAGCCCGTGTGTGTGGGGAGAGGAGCGCTGTGCCATGCCCCATCTGTCAGAATGAAATATCATTGCACTCCTGATTGCTGTGTACAGGGCCTCAGCCGGATTCATAAAAATGCAATCCCATGCAGCTCTGTACCAGGCTGGCAGAGAGCACTAAATAAACTATGATACAGAGGAAAGCTGGCAGATTTAGAAAGTGCATGGACACACTACTAATGCTGCAGATATAAAGTACCACGCAAATTCAGCATAACCGTAAGACTGTAACCTCCTAGACAGGAACCTATCCTAGTCCTAAAGGGGTGCAGTTTCTGCGGCGCTGTAAGCCTCATCGCTCTGTAACCTCCGTTGTTCCAAACACTCTGCTGCTCCTAAACCCTGAGGAATATAGTAGTCTGTCTTTCCAATAGGAAAGTGTCAGCGAGCTCTGTGGGAGGGGCATGACTGCTGCTGCTCACACATCACAGCGCCCAGCCTTCTGTGTCCTAAAAAAAGCTTTCCCAGTCCTGACTTCCTGTTCAAAGAGAATGGCATTAAAGGCAACGAAGTTCGAGAGGGGATGAATAATGAATTCCAGTGGGCGTCACTCCGAGTTAGGCAGAGATGTCAGTGAGGAGCCATCTTCTCTGTGTCTGTTGTCGTTGCTCATGTCATGCAACAGCTGAGCCTGTACCAGAGACTCAGTTCATATCTGGCCCTATAGCATCTATTTTCCTCTGTCCATCTGCATGTGTGTTTGTGCATGTGTGTCAGTTACCTACACTATGTGGTGAACTGTTCACCTACTTGAACGTCTTAGATTGGCTGAATGTTCACCTGAAGATGGTGGAAGCATGTGTATGCCTATGGCTAATTATTCACTTGACAAGCTAACGTCGAAGGCCAGATCTTTTTACATGCAGGCCACCTGCTTTAGCTAGCCAACCGAGCGCTGATCTCCCACTGTTGGAGTGTCCTGCTCTAACGTTTCCTGATTTTTTGTATTTTTTATTTTTCATTCAAAAAGGAGGATGTGAGTTCTATGGCCAGGTCCCCTCAGTGTGTGAGAGGGCTCAGTGACAATGGGCTTCCTGGGAAAGTTTTGCTAACAGGGAAATAGCCTATCGGAGGAGCTGGCTGACATCCCGCAAAAGGCTCAGGACCTGAACAGAACAGAGAAAGAGAGGTGGACTCACTGAGAGGAATATGGGTTTCGGTGCCATAATTCAATTATTGTATAGGAATAATAGTGTCATCATTTGTCTGAGGGTGGCGGTTTCCATGCCAACACCTACATAAATAATGAGCACTACGCTTCAAGGTGCCTCAGGATCTGAGGTAATATTCTCTCAATTAAATTGGATATTCCCTTCATTTCAACAGGTGGACATTAATGTGTTTTCAGATGCGTATAAGCATTGGCACTCATCTCATTAAATGCAATTAGTCAAATGCAACAGCAGAGCAGTTTCTGTACATACTATATGTAACAGTATAATACATTAATAATGGTTTCAAGTAAGCTACTTGCTCGTTTTCAGTTCATATTCAGTGTTTTCGGTTCTGCTTTTTGAAGGTGAAGCCTTAGGTGACAAATATAGAATTCATACTTGTATGCAACCTCTTTCTCCCTCATCCCGTTTTCCAGCACCAGGGAGAAATGAAGAGCTGGGGTTGCAGAAATCCGTTTCCCAGAAGCAGCTCCGGCTCTAAGATGGATAGAGGGGGTTTGCAATGGGAGGGAGGGAGAGAGATGTTATTGCTGAAGCACAGCAAATGAGGGTTATAGAGAGGGGAGGGTTGAGGAATGGAGGGAAGGCAAAGGGAGGGGAGAAAGGGGGCATGCTCAACAGATCAGAGAACAACAATCGTCTTTCCACCACCCATGCCCAGAATACAAGGCTCCTGCCTACTGCCAACACGCAGGGAGGAAGAGAGAGAGAGGGGAGGGAGGTGTGACTTTCACCTGCTGGAGAATCCAGCCTGTGTCTGCTCTGCTCTTTGCCTTCAGCTACTGAACCTGCTGTCAACCTTGCACAGACATAGAGCAAGATCACAGCACTACTGGAACAGCTGCACTCAGGGCTCTCTCTCTGCTGCTTCCTCCAACACTCCGGCACTCTCTCACTCTTAACACACACACTCACAGGCACGTCCAGAACTCTACCACGCAAGCGCTCACACACACACACACACACACACACACTCACGCAGGCACACCCCCTCTCTATCTGTGCAGTGAGAAGCTCTGCCCGTGTCGGTGTGAGCGGTGGACTGTTTCTCTCTCTGGCGGCAGCAGTACTAGCAGCAGGACTGGTCCAGTGGAGGGCAGTCAACTCGCTCTCTCCAGACTCCAGGACAGCTCACGCTCTGGACTTTGGAAGCCCTCAACAAGCCTCTCTTTCTTTTCTTTTTTTCTTTCTCTTTCTCTCCTCTTTTTGCTTCTCTTTCTCTCCCCTCTCTCTCCGCCTCGACGTGACGCAGTGTTTCTGACCTTCATCCCCCTCGTGTGCACAGCGTGGGCCAGTGGGACAGCCATGGAGGACACCCTCACCTGCAGCCCTGCCACCTTCTCCCAGGTGTTCGGACGTCAGGGACAGCTCATGCAGGCTAGTGAGTAACCAAACATACACCTTTGTTAAACAAGTCAGTGTTTTATCCCCCATCGGCTGCCTGGAGATCACTCCCAGATCAGGTCGATAACAAGCCTGCTCTGTCTGTCAGTTTTAACGGATCTCCTGGCTGTCACTTGAGCTGGTGCTTGGAGAGACTGTTTCAGATAGAGATGAGGCTGAGTTGGGATTACTGTTGCTCTAGTCTCTCTGGAGTAAATTGGTGTTTCTATGTACTGTAGGTTGATATGAAGGGAAAATGCAGTGGTCTGCACCCAGGGGCTTTAGGTTGCAGGATGTTTTGTTTTTGTGCCCATGTGGAACTGTGCAGTTTGTGTAGTAGTCGGGTACTCATGGTTAATATCTCTGTTGCTGTGTTGAGTTGAAACAATGGCAGGGTTGAGTGAAACACTAGTACGGCTGATACATGTCAAGTGTTGGTACAGTATGTGGAGGAGGAGGTTCATTATATTAAAGCGGTGTCATCTCACAGCAGTGTTGTCACCCAAGACACTCTTCACAGTACGGACACACACCACTTTTTTATTTTCACGACCGTAAAAAATACATGTATATTGCTCCCTTGTTTGACAAGTTAAAATTGGAGCCCGACTGATATGGGATTTTTGGGTCCGATTCCAATTTTAGGGAGGCGGATTACTGATGTATCTGCCGATATATCGTTTTTTTTTTGCGGAGGAATGAAAAACAGACCTTTTTTACACTAATTGTGCCCCAAAGGATTAACAGATACTCTAAATGATGATTTCTTGAGCTGAAATAAAAGACCCCAGAAATGTTCCATACACTCAAAGCTGATTTCTCTAAAATTTTGGGCACAATTTGTTTACATCCCTGTTAGTGAGCGTTTCACCTTTGCCAATATAATCCAATTGGCATGCTGATTGCAGGAATGTCAACCAGAGTTGTTGCCAGGGAATTTAATGTTAATTTCTCTACCATAAGCTGCCTTAACGTCGTTTTAGAGAATTCGGCAGTACTTCTAACCAGCTACACAACCGCAGACAACGTGTAACCTCACTAGCCCAGCACCTCCACATCTGGATTCTTCACCTGCGGGATTGTCTGAGACCAGCCACCCAGACAGCTGATGAAACTGTGGGTTTTCAAACTGAAGAATTTCTGCACAAACTGTCAGAAACCGCCTCAGGGAAGCTCATCTGTGTGCCCCCATTTCGCAAGGATCGGTACACAATTCCTGGAAGCTGGCCTACATACTTAGCAGTCATGTCACCCGTTGAGCATGCTTGGGATGCTCTGGATTGACGTGTACGACAGCATGTTCAAGTTCCCACCAATATCCAGCATCTTTGCACAGCCATTGAAGAGGAATGGGACAACATTCCACAGGCCACAATAAAGAGCCTGATCAACTCTATGCGAAGGAGATGTGTCGTGCTGTATGAGGCAAATGGTGGTCACACGCCCCTACTTTTTTTTTCAAAGGTACAGTGTCTGTGATCAACATATGCATATCTGTATTCCCAGTCATGTGAAATCCACAGATTAGGGCATAATACATTTATTTCAATTGTTGCATGTTCCGTTTATATTCTTGTTCGGAATATTTACGGTAGTAAATACAACACTTTTTTTTTTTTTTTACCTTAGGTACAGTGGAGAAGAAGTACGGTGCATTCAAAAGTATTCAGACCACTTCACTTTTTCAAAATTCTGTTATGTTACAGCCGTATTCTAAAATTGATAAAATAAAATAAAATCGGTCTACACACAATACCCCATAATGACAAAGCAAAGACAGGTTTTTAGATTTTTTTTATTACGAATAAAAAACAGATCTTACGTAACCTTTTGCTATGAGACTCAATTGTGCTCAGGTGCATCCTGTTTCCATTGAGCATCCTTGAAATATTTCTACAACTTGATTGGAGTCCACCTGTGGTAAATTCAATTCATTGGACATGATTTGGAAAGGCACACACCTGTCTATATAAGGTCCCACAGTTGTCAGAGCAAAAACCAAGCCGTGAGGTCAAAGGAATTGTCTGTAGAGCTCCGAGACAGAATTGTGTCGAGGCACAGATCTGGGGAACGGTACCAAAACATTTCTGCAGCATTGAAGGTCCCCAAGAACCCATTGGCCTCCATCATTCTTAAATGGAAGAAGTTTAGGACCATCAAGGCTCTTCCTAGAGCTGGCTGTCCGGCCAAACTGAGCAATCGGGGTATTAGGGCCTTGGTCAGGGAGGTGACCAAGAACTCAATGGTCACTCTGACTGCGTGACCTCTAGAGTTCCTCTGTGGATATGGGAGAACATTCCAGAAGGACAACCATCTCTGCAGCACTCCACCAATCAGGCCTTTATGTCAGAGTGGCCAGATGGAAGCCACTTCTCAGTAAAAGGAACATCACAGCCCTCTGGGAGTTTGCCAAAAGGCACCTTAAAGGACTCTGACCATGAGAATCAAGATTCTCTGGTCTGATGAAACCAAGATTGAACTCTTTGGCCTGAATGCCAAGCATCATGTCTGGAGGAAACCAGGCACCGCTCATCACCTGGCCCTACGGTGAAGCATGGTGGTGGCAGGATGATGATGTGGCAATATTCTTTTAGCAGCAGGGACTAGGAGACTAGTCAGGATCGAGGGAAAGATACATGGAGCAATGTATAAAGAGATCCTTGATGAAAACCTGCTCCAGTGCGCTCAGGACCTCAGACTGGGGTGAATGTTCACCTTCCAACAGGACAATGACCCTTTGCACACAGCCAAGACAATGCAGGAGTGGCTTTGGGACAAGTCTCTGAATGTCCTTGAGTGGCCCAGCCAGAGCCCGTACTTGAACCTGATCGAACATCTCTGGAGAGACCTGAAAATAGCCCTGCAACGATGCTCCCCATCCAACCTGACAGAGCTCGAGGGGATTTGCAGAGAAGAATGGGAGAAACTCCCCAAATACAGGTGTGCCAAGCTTGTAGCGTCATACCCAAGAAGACTCGAGGCTGCAATCGCTGCCAAAGGTGCTTCAACAAAGTACTGAGTAAAAGGTTTGAATACTAAATGTGATATTTCAGTTTTTTATTATTTGCAAACATTTCTAAAAACCTGTTTTTTCTTTGTCATTATGGGGTGTTGTGTGTAGATTGATGAGGGAAAAAAACTATTTTTGGGGGGGATAAGGCTGTAACGTAACAAAATGTGGGGAAAAATGAAGCGGTCTGAATACTTCCCGAAGGCACTGCATGTTATTCATTACAAAATTCAGGCAAATGCTTGCCACACTGGTTTTAGTCACACATTTTAATTTAGATAGCTAGCTAACGTTAGATACTTATCTCATCATGAATGCAAGTGCATGGCCTGAATGATAGATCTGCACCACCTGTCTTGCTTTTTGCAGATGGCATATTTTGGGTAAACTAACTGAATAAGCCCACTAGCTGACATAATAACCCAGGCAGTAACAGTATAATTTTTTTGTATCAATGGCGAGTGTTCACTTTGGCACCAATCAATCTAGTGTTAGCACATAAGTAGTACATATTGCCAAAAGTGTGTGGACACCTGCTTGTTGGATATCTCTTTCCAAAATCAAGGGCATTAATATGGAGTTGGTCCTCCCCCATTGCTGCTATAACAGTCTCCACTCTTTCCTCTATATTTCGGAACATTGACACAAAAGCATTAGGGAGATCCGGCACTGATGTTGGGATATTAGGCCTGGCTCGCAGTCGGTGTTCCAATTCATCTCAAAGGTGTTCTATGGGGTTGCGGTCAGGGCTCTGTGCAGGCCAGTCAAGTTCTTCCACACCGATCATGACAAACCATTTCTGTATGTACCTCGCTTTGTGCACGGGGGAATTGTCATGCTGAAACAGGAAAGGGCCTTCCCTAAACTGTTGCCACAATGTCTGAAGCACAGAATCATCTAGAATGTCATTGTATGCTGTAGCATTAACATTTCCCTTCACTAGAACTAAGAGGCGTAGCTCGAACCATGAAAAACAACCCCAGACCATTATTCCTCCTCCACCAAACTTTACAGTTGGCACTATGCATTCGGGTAGATAACGTTTTCCTTGCATCCGCCAAACTCAGATTTGTCTGTCGGACTTCCAAATGGTGAAGTGTGATTCATCACTCCAGAGAACGCGTTTCTACTGTTCCAGAGTACAATGGAGGCGAGCTTTACACCACTCCAGCCGATGCTTGGCATTGCACATGCTGTGCAATGTGGCTTAGGCTGCTCGGCCATGGAAGCCCATGTCATTAAGCTCCCGATGAACAGTTATTGTGCTGACGTTGCTTCCAGAGGCAGTTTGGAACTCGGTAGTCAGTATTGCAACCGAGGACAGACAATTTTTACGAGGTAAGTGCTTCAGCACTCGGCGGTCCCATTCTGTGAGCTTGTGTGGACTTTCACTTCGCAGCTGAGCCGTTGTTGGTCCTAGATGTTTCCACTTCACAATGACAGCACTTACAGTTGACCGGGGCATCTCTAGCAGGGCAGACATTTGACACACTGACTTGTTGGAAAGGTGGCATCCTATGAAGGTGCCACATTGAAAGTCACTGAGCTCTTCAGTGAGGCTATTCTACTGTCAATGTTTGTCTATGGAGATTGTGTGGCTGCGTGCTCGATTGTATACACCTGTCAGCAACGGGTGTGGCTGAAATAGTAAAATCCACAATTTTTGGCCATGTAGTGTACCATGCTGGCTAGATAGCTAAGTTAACTGCCTTCCTGGCTAGCTAGCTAGCTAGCTAATGTTAACTAAGTGAGAATGTGATGAGGTCAGAGGTGCTTGCTTGATGAAGAGTGCTTCTGATTATTTACTTATTCAAATATGTTGGCTGTGGCAAGCTACTTACGTTAACCACAATGCCTACTCTCTCACGTTGTGACTTAGGGCTGAATGATGTTCAATCAGCAGCTGGTAGAGCGCCCTCTTCAGGCAATCATTGAATTTTTTTTTTAAATGACCTCAAATGAGCAGACGTATTTATTTGTTCTATGTATATAGTACCAGCGCTTTATTTGTGAAATGTAGACCGATGCAAATATTTATGCGAAAAGCTAATATCTGCCGATAATATCTGTTAACCAATTTAGTTAAAATATCAGTGGTGGCTGAACCCATTCCAGTTTCTTCCAGCTGCCTGCTTGTATTTGTCTTTTAATCCTTCATGACAGAATTATATATATATATATTTTTTTTACACAGTATTAATCTCAAGGCATTAGAGTGAGGGGGCTGAGAAACTATTTAGGACATGTATATTGCCCAAACTGAAGGCTGAATTATTTTGAGCTAAATCTATTACTTTTTCACGTTTTCACATGCGTTGACAGGTCTCTGCAACTTTTTGATCATCTCTATGTCAACCATGTTTGGCTGATGTCTTATTCAACAATGTTCTGGGTCACATAGCTCCTAAATACAGATGATTTCCCTTGACTTGCCTCCAGATTGAATATCTCTCTCTTTCTCTCTCTCTCTTGGGGTCTTGCAGAGAGATCTTACTCACATCCTTTGATACCTCCCTTCTGCCATAAGTACAAACTGACATACATGCATGTTGGGTAATGAGAACGTCCTTTGCCAGATGAAACACTGCCAGAGCAGTCCGAGAGAGAGACCTGAACAGTACTTTCTCATTGAAGTTAGAGAAAGTTAACGTCATAGTTCAGAAGTATTTATTTGCACAACCGGAAGAGAGGGCGAGAGAGAGAGGCCTCGGTCCTGATTCAGTAATGCGTTAATTCAACAGAGACGCGCAGTAAAAGCCATTTGATTGGGATTCACACTATTAAAGCATAAGGGGCCGAAAGAGAGTTGTTTGTGATAATGAGAACATAATTCACTAACACATGTTCCTTGCCGGGGTGTAACGAGCTGTGGTGTGATACAGTGTAGTATATCTACTATCTGGTGATTGATTTAGTCAACTCTGCTCACTGCAGGCCATGGAGTGATTTTGATAAGATAAACGAGCTTATCCAGCCTGGTGGGATATTGTTCGTTGTCTTTGACGAGAGTGTGTCTCTCTCTCTGTTCCTGTCCTCTCTTTGCATATAAATAATGCTCTTTGTTTGAATGTGTCTGTGGACTCATTAAGTGTGTTTGGTATTCAGTAGCGTATTACTGTCGGATGGGGTGACGGGGCCCTGATTAATATTCTGCCGCTGACTGGAGGATCGCAGGCGGCTCAAAGCCTCTTTACTAAATGTGTGCTGGGTTTTGAAGTACTGCTGATGATGAGACTCTTCTGTATCTAGGAGAGCAACGCTAGGCCTTATCCTATCTAAATAGGATAAAGTTCTCTCACACACACACACACACACACACACACACACACACACACACACACACACACACACACACACACACAAATTGTTCTTTTGCACTTGTGTAAATGGGGGGTTGATTGAGTCACACCGGCTATACTGTAACTTGATTTGTACAATCAAGCCCACTCTGCCTAACCAAATCTATCTAGCTAATGCAATTATACAAATCAGCTAATCTGTAAAGTTGCGGTTATTAATAAATAACATTTCAACAGGTTAGAATTCTTAGATGACAGATCCGGTATGGTTGTTGTCACAAAACAGTAACCAGTAGGTTTTTGGCAGCGTGTTTATCATCGCTCATCAACATTGAATGAATTGTATCAATTACAGGTTTATATTTCCATGCCGTTCTCCAGGTTTGTCTTTTCAATGCGGTTCTCTGCTCCTCAACAACATTGTAAGGGTGGCTGTAACATTGAAGTGTTATTGTGTTTACAAGGTAACGCAGAGCTCTAATTCTGACCGCATTGTTTTATGTGGGACCAGAGTTGACCCCAAAAATATTCTGTATACACATCTTACGTTTTGGGTAATGTTTAGTCCCACTTCTGCCAAAAATGCTGCTTGGGCCATCACATTTCACAAGGGCCATCACATTTCACAAGGGCCATCACATTTCACAAGGGCCATCACATTTCACAAGGGCCTATAAAGTTGGGAGATTGCCTTTTTAATGCATTAAATGCGTGTCACTCAAATCAAGCCCATATCTGGGTCTGCTCTGGCTAAAAGCCCCTTTACTCTACTGTAATGTCCTATGAAGGAGTTCCAGTCACCTTTTCTGCGCCACTAGATTCCAGTGATGAGAGGACAGAGGGAGAACAAGGTTATCAGCAGATTCAAGTCTAAGGAGCCTATAACTCTTCATACTGTCTTCATCCCGTGTGTGTGTGAGAGGGAGGGAGGTAGGGGGCTGGCGCACGGCCAATGTTCCAACTCTCTTTCTGTGTGCCCAGATTGACTGCTAAAACATTAGTGTCGTCTCGAATCACGGCCAGACACATTTGATATTGTTGGCAGTGTCCTTAGTTCCTAATAAAAAGCCAGTCACACTTTGTTATTAGGCTTACGATGAACGGCTCAGTCACAGTGGCTTTCATATCTGTATTTAGATTAGAGGTCCTTATTGACAGTGGTCGCTGGGTGTTCCCAGTGGTTCTGCTAATCCCTCCATCAGAGTAAATACAGGCTTAATTTATACCTCTCTTTATCTCGGATCTAATCCCTCGTATTGGATTTCAGCACTACATTAGTGCATCTGACTGCGGAGATGGGCAGGCCTCATGTCTCTAATGGTCGCTGTTTAAGAACGGGGTCAGTGGGGTGTGTGTGTGTGTGTGTGTGTGTACTGTCTCAGGGTAGTCAATACTGTGTATTTATCTATATATGCATATGTGTGTCTGCATAAGTAGTGACTACAGCAAAGTGTGTAGTAGCCACAAAAGTGTCTAATTGCTATTCTGCAGACATAGTGTGTGTCTGTGTAGTTGTGTTGTGGCTAGTGCTAGGAGTGTACTGCTGGGCGAGGTCTCTTCATTAGTGCACCGTCCTCCTTCCTATCTAAGCTGGTTCAATAAAACACTAACTCTGAGGGAAACAGATGTCTCCCCTGGACAGGAAATCCACATGTTGGGCGTGATTGGCATGAGGCTCATCCCTAAGTGGGATCTGTGGGTCTAACCCCTGGCCCTGACCAATCATGTCGTCGTTGAGAGACCGACACCTGCTGATGTCAGTAGCCCTTTATGGAGCACCGAGCCAATGACAGAATCTGACTCGAATGAATCTGACTTCAAACCACGCTCCCCAGGCTTTTGATGTGGAGAAATGCCTGAGATGCTCATCGTGATTTCACACATTGTATTGCGGTATTGTTTCTCTCTTTCATATTGATTTACCTTTGGGCTTGCTTTAGAGCTCTCTTGCTCTATACCACACACACACACACACACACACACACACACACACACACACACACACACACACACACACACACACACACACACACACACACACACACACCTTCCTGCATTTTTTTTTTGAAGATAGTAGCCGGTAATTTGCTTTTCTTTTGTGATAAAATGTAAGATGGTGTCTGTGTTATCACAGAGCTTGTACTCAGGAAGAGTAGCTTGTTTAGAGACAGTTGCTTTCATGCTCCGGTGCTCAAGCTGTTTTAAGATCTGTTCAATTCTATACGGCATTAAAAAGCTCCTAACAGACACTTAGCTTCCCATTCTGTTGCAGAATTCTTGTGGCAAGCAGCACACTGTGGTACACGCATGCTCTTAAACACGACCAATAGCACACAATACACCCCGGTCGAGTCCATCTAATGATAAAGACTGATGTTGTTTTGCTGAAAATAGAAACAGCTGGAGACACTTTTTCATTATAACCCTGCTCACAGATTCAGCGTTAATGAAAAACACCACTGAACCTTCATACAAGATAATGAAAAGTTGTGGTGCCAAGGGTTATTTTTTAAAAAGAATTAACCTTCAGAAAACACAGGGTTACAATAACTTTATTTATTTTGTATATGACCCTTTTCTCCCCAATTTTGTGATATCCAATTATGGTCTAAGTCTCATTGCTGCAACTCCCCAATGAGCTTGGGAGAGGCGAAGTTCGAGTCATGCGTCCTCCGAAACCACGCTTCTTAACACCCGCCCGATTAACCCGGAAGCCAGGTGCACCAATGTGTGTCGGAGGAAACACGGTTCAAAGTCAGCCTGCAGGTGCCCGGCCCTGCAGAGAGTCGCTAGACCGCGATGAGCCATGTAAAGCCCCCCCCGGCCAAACCCTCCCCTAACCAGGACGACACTTGGCCAATTGTGCGCCGCCCTGTGCGACTCCCGGTCACGGCCGATTGTGACACAGCCTGGGATCGAACCCGGGTCTGTAGTGACACCTCAAGCACTGCGATGCCTTAGACGGTGATCCTATATGCATAGAGGCGGTCCAATTTCAACTATTCCGTTACCTTGTCTCATTGTCACAAACATGCACACTCTGCTCTGTGCACTCCCATCTGTGTGGAGCGTGCCCTGCCTGTTAAAGAGTTTGCCACTGAATGCTGTAAAGGCTATATATTTCACCACAACGTGAGCCCAGACTAACTACTGATGCGCTAATTAATATGGATTATCAATGTCTTTGATGTTCTATGGGCTCTGCGCTATAGAATGATGATGATGCGCTATAGGTTCTGTGCTATGGACTGTGTAGGCTACTTACATGCAATAGGCTCTGTTTTCTCTTACTGGATTTAAGCGCATTGTACTCTGTGTTATGAGCTCTGCAAAAATATTTACACCCCTTGACTTTTTCCACATTTTGTTGTGTTACAGCCTGCATTCAACATGTATTATAATTAGATTTGTTTGTCACTGGTGTTAACACAATATCGCATCTCAAAGTGGAATTATGTTTTTTGGAATTGAAAAATGAAAAGCTGTAATGTCCTGAGTCAATAAGTATTCAACCCCTTTGTTATGGGAAGCCTAAATAAATTCAAGAGTAAAAATGTGCTTAACAATCCACAAAGACTCACTCATAGACTCACTCTGTGTGCAATAATAGTGTTTAACATCATTTTTTTTATGACTACCTCATCTCAATATACACCACACATACAATTGTCTGTACAGTCCCTCACTCGAGCAGTCAATTTCAAACAGATTCAACCACAAAGACCAGGGAGGTTTTTCAATGCCTCGCAAAAAAAGGGCAACTATTGTTAGATGAAATAGTCTGAATAAATAAAAAGCAGACGTGTTTAAAATTTAATAAAGCAGACATGTTTAAAATTTAATAAAGCAGACATGTTTATAATTTAAAAAAGCAGACATGTTTAATGGCTGTGACAGGAGAAAACTGAGGATGGATCAACATTGTAGTCACTCCACAATACTAACCTAATTGACAGAGTGAAAAGAAGGAAGCCTGTACAGAATGACAACTATTCTAAAACATGCATCTCGTTTCCAACAAGGCACTAAAGTAAAATTGCTAAAAATGTGTAAAAGAAATAAACTTTATGTCCTGAATAGAAAGCATTTATGTTTGGGGCAAATCCAACACAACATATCGAGTACCACTTTTCATATTTTCAGGCATGGTGGTGGCTGCATCATGTTATGAGTAAGCTTGTCATCGGTAAGGACTAGAGAGTTTTCTAGGATTACAAAATAAATAAAATAGAGCTAAGCACAGGCAAAATCAAAGAGGAAAACTTGGTTCCAACAGCTTTCCAACAGACACTGGGAGACAAATTCACCTTTCCCAGGAAGACTCACAGCTCTAATCGCTGCCAAAGGTGATTCTAACATGTATTGACTCAGGGGGTTGAATACTTCTCTAACCAAGATTTTTTGACAAAAAATGACAAATAAATCCATTTGAATCCCACACAACAAAATGTGGAAAAGGTTAAGGGGTGTAAATACTTACTGAAGGCACAGTATAAAGGTATTGTCCTACAGTATGGGTGTTTGTACTATTGGTAATGTGCTCTGGATACTGTGGCATTATGGTTTTGTGTTGTGGCTCAGTGTGGATATATTCATTTTTTATTACAGTCGTTTTTATCTTTGTCATTATCTTTTTTCACCCCCCCCCCCTCCCTGTTTGTATCTCTATCGTTTGTTAGAGGAACACTGGAGGCTTGGCAAGCATCTCAACATGTATCTGCAGTGGAGGACTCAGCAGTGTAACTAAGGGGTTTTATAATCCAGACCAAGGGGAAAGGAGGCCAGCGGCGCTGGGTACTGGATAGGGAAGACAGATGTGTGGAGTCAGCAGACACAGGCAGCCTCCGTTTCAATGACGCAGGAAACACAGAAACCCATCGAGAGGATGATGAGGCTTAGCTACAGTAGGCTGCTGCTTCTTCTTCTCACACCTTCAGGACTCTCCATGCAGCACCGCGGCATTCACAGACCTGAGACCGATGCAGAGCCAGATATAGCAGACGTGAGGCAGGTTTGAAATGGTTTGAGTCTGCTGGTATATTTACTCACTGATCTTATTTTGGGGAGAGTGCTCACGAAGTGAGAGTATAATTTACATACGCTGCCTCTCAGAACCTGAAAAAGCAGTCTCGTGTGTCAAATGCTTTCTGTTTTTGACAGTCAACTTTCTCTGAGATACATCAGTTTGCTGACTGCCAGTGAGAATGTAGTTTTCTGCATCAGCGACATTGTATCAGCAGGGTAACACTTGACACTCAGAGTCATAACACGTTATGACAGGGTCTTAACCATGTCATAACAGCTGACATAACTTTTCATAACCTGGTCAAAACACTGTCATGACCCATATTGTGTTGTGACATATTTGAGTGATAACACCCGAGAAGCCAGTGTTTGGAGGATATAAACCGTCCAGTCTTTTTGTTCTGTATCTATGGACGCGAACCAGTCGTCCAGTCTTTTTGTTCTGTATCTATGGACGCGAACCAGTCGTCCAGTCTTTTTGTTCTGTATCTATGGACGCGAACCAGTCGTCCAGTCTTTTTGTTCTGTATCTATGGACGCGAACCAGTCGTCCAGTCTTTTTGTTCTGTATCTATGGACGCGAACCAGTCGTCCAGTCTTTTTGTTCTGTATCTATGGACGCGACCCAGACGTTCTTCTAAATGTTCTGTTGCCATACTGGCTGGCAAGGTTCTTATCCCTTGCTTGCTAGCTAACCAATTGCTTGCAGCCAGAATAACAGCAAAGTAACTGCATTTGCATTTGTTTAAGTTTTATTGTGACGTTTTTATTTGGATACATCCATAACAATGAGCTAATAAATGAGCATAGAAAATGTGAACACTTGTTCAGAGGAGCTAGCCAACGACACAGCTCACACAATCACTTCAAACTGACGCTGGGAAGACTGCAAACCACAGTGGCTAGACTTCGTTTAGTGTGACCTGTTTTCTGTTGACATTTCTTTGTATGTATCCATGAAAGTGATGCCAGCTGACTCATGATTTGGACTGGCTGAGAAACGCTGCCTGCCTGTCTGACTCCCAACCTGTTCTTTACTATATGGGGCAGCTGGAGATCCAATTTCGTGTGAACGTTTCTTACCTCCTTTGTTGTTGTAATTAATTATTTACAGTCATGTTTTTTTTCTCACCATATTTTAAATAACTTGCAGGAAATACACTATGACACTGTCAATAAGCATTATGACCATTATAATCATATAAGCCAGATAGGCCTGTCGCATGCCCTTATATCAGTGCCCTTATATGCCCTTATATCAGTCAAAAAGAGGGTGTCTTGTCCTGCTCCTGAAATCTGCTCCTGCTTTCATCCCAGTCATCCTCAACAGGGTTGGTGCATGTCTGACGTCAATTTTGTTCGCTATTACAATGATAATTTAATATGGTCAATTTCAGAAATGTTACACCACCGTTCAAAAGTTTGGGGTCACTTAGAAATGTCCTTGTTTTTGAAAGAAAAGCACATTATTTGTCCATGAAAATAACATCAAATTGATCCGAAATACAGTGTAGACATTGTTAATGTTGTAAATTACTATTTTCCCTGGAAACGGCAGATTTTTTATGGAATATCTACATAGGCGTACAGAGGCCCATTATCAGCAACCATCACTCCTGTGTTCCAATGGCACATTGTGTTAGCCAATCCAAGTTTAGCATTTTAAAATGCTAATTGATCATTAGAAAACCATAAACTGTTGTGCTAATTAAAGAAGTAATACAACTGGCCTTCTTTAGACTAGTTGAGTATCTGGAGCATCAGCATTTGTGGGTTTGATTACAGGCTCAAAATGTCCAGAAACAAAGAACTTTCTTCTGAAACTCGTCAGGCTATTCTTGTTCTGAGAAATGAAGGCTATTCCATGAGATAAATTGGCAAGAAACTGAAGATCTTGTACAACACTGTGTACTCCTCCATTCACAGAACAGCACAAACTGGTGCTAACCAGAATAGAAAGAGGAGTGGGAGGCCCCGGTGCACAACTGAGCAAGAGGACAAATACATTAGAGTGTCTACTTTGAGAAACAGATGCCTCACAAGTCTTCAACTGGCAGCTTCATTTAATCGTACCCGCAAAACACCAGTCTCAACAACAATAGTGAAGAGGCGACTCCGGAATGCTGGCCTTCTAGGCAGAGTTCCTGTGTCCAGGCAGAGTTCCTGTGTCCAAACTGCATTTACATGGTCTGCAGTGGTCTGGAGATCAAGACCACAGGATCAAGACCCTATCTGTGCTTTTCAGACGGGCATAACCTGTCTGATCCAATCAGTAATAGGCTCTTCAGTAGGCACTCAGTAGGAGAGATACTGTCAGCATCATCAAGCTGCATTCCTCTCTCCACCTCTCTCCTGATCTCACTGTTAGCAGACATGTGAATACGGAGCTGTCTGTGCATGCGTGAGGAGAGCTTGGAATGTTTGATGTATGAAGGATGTGAGTGCTCTTTAACTTTTCTTCGGGACTGTCAAGCTCAGTATGCTTTGGTTTGAGTTGCCTTTGAATTTCTGGGGCTGTTTACCACAGTATGGCCTCATATAAACCTGGTAGCCTTATATAATAAAAACAGTATAACCAAGTTTTTGCTAACACTTTTCTACCTTTTGAATGACATATAATCAACTTTCATGGTTACGAAATTGGATTTTGAGCTTCAAAGTGGGTATAATGGGTCCCAATGTGCACTATTTGAGTAATTCTGAGATCTAAAATGTTTTCTCAATAGCCTTATTTTAGGTTGTGAAGAGTTGCTAGCTATCAGACAGCGTTCCTTCCTGCTGCACAGTTAGGAACAGATCTGCCTCTACCCTATTTTCTTCCCCTGAATGACAAACACAAACAAGACACAGGGTCTGAGACACAAACAGGCCTAATTGGCAGCAGACTTGTCACATATTCTCCCCATAGTCCGGACTCTCCAAAGGAACCTAATTCAGCCCCTGGATTTGATGTGCCCGATGACAACGGTGGCGTCTGTGTAGCTGTGTAGTTCCTGTGGGTCCCCTCTAACAAGCTCTATTTACCCTGACTTCTCAAAGAGAAGAGCCTTATCCTCATACGCTTTCTTCTTCTCAGCTGGAAGAAACACACAGATGCCTATTTTCTTCTCTTTCCTTCAGCATGTGCCACTCCCATCCTTCAACAATTTCTTCTTCATCTTTTGCCTTTCATATATAGTAGAATAAAACAGACTGTTGTAACCGAGTTTCCATTATGCTTCTGGGCTGGTAGGCTCTGTGTTGTTGTTGTGGGCGTGCAGCATAAGGATGGGGATGCTAATGTTAGCTGACCTTCGGCTGAGGATCGATCCAGATGGTTAAGTTGGCCTTCCCTAACACCTGACCTCTCGTACCACCAGACAGACGCTCCTCTCACTTCCCTCTCATTACATGCACCAATACATGAGAGCCATTACATGCACCTTCTCGATGTGCGCCTCGCCGCACTCATTTGTCATTCATTTCAATTAGTCTGTGGGCTTTCTGGGCCTGTGTGGACGCACACTAATGTCAGTGTAATAATACCGAAAAGCTCTTCCAGCCCTGGTAGTGCGGAGCAGCCAGGCCTTTGGCATATCATATTAAAGGGCCGAAGGAGACTTTTATGTGCTGCTCCATCTAAAGCTCAAGACTGAAAGCGGCGAATCCGAGCAGCTCCTAGTGCTGCTCACTGGGTTGTCTCACTAGGTGGCAGGCACACTGATCAAAGACACGATGGGCCCGTGGAGGACACTCTCCTCCAGGCTGCCTCGAGCTGCTCTGCTCCCGCCGCTGTTTCACTCGGCATCCTGTTCTGCACAGCTCGGTCCTACCGCTGTCTCCAATCACAACCTTAGGAGACCCCAATGCCGAACTCTCTGTGATAACGCCGCGTCTGGAGACGTCGGTTTTGCTGGACGATACACCTGAGGGATCGTGTGGCAAAGATTTGAGGTGGATCTGGACGTCTTGATTTGTGATGCATGTGATAGTTGATGTCAGTCTGTTTTAAATTGAAGGGATGTTATAGTAGGCTTTGATCTACTATTTGATCAACAAGCCCTTGAAAATAGTCCAGACTTGAGGATTTACACCACTCCCATGCTCATACAGAAGCCTACCATGCCACGGAACTACCAGATGGTGGCAGTGTTGATTTGTAAAAGTCAGGTGGAATCTCTGCACACGGGGAGTGTATGCTGAAATAAATGATGCAGTACACAGACTATTTAAGGGCTCAACTCACCTTCCCCCAGGTTTGCCTGCTACCTGCTGGAACAACAGGTCAGTAACAACAAAACATAGTGATGAACCCACATAGCTAACCAGAGCCAACTGTCTGTTGACCTTTTTAAGGATAAATCTGACAGATAGAGAGGTCAAGCCTCATAGGTCAAACTCTTATTTCTGGAATTTCGGGTCTGGGGGGCCATTGGTTGACATTTACAGAAGGAAATGTTGCTGGATCATAGTGACAGCTATACTGGTATGCACTCTGAAATCACCCAGGATTTGTTTAACAATTCAGTCTGCTTACCATGTAGAATTTGATCATACTTAAAACAAATGTAGAAAACTCAAATGACAAATCAAGGTGCATGCTTTGATTTGGTCTTACTTATCCACTTCTGTGAACTTGTATACTCTTTTGCCTGCACATCAGTTTGAGGAGTTCTGTATGTGCCTTCCTGCTGGGCGCTGGCGTCAGTTCAACGTCTCGTGTTGATTTACATTTGGTCGAGTTGTCAACTAACGTGAATTCAGTAAAATGTTTCACCGTGTCCTAAACGTACTTTTACACTCTGCATTGTTTAGATAGGGTTTAGATAGCATTTCACGGTAAAGTCTAGACCTGTTGTATTCGTCGCATGTGACGTGTACAATTTGATTTGAAAAAAAAAAAGACTAAATGCCCTTATGTTGATGACTTTTTGCCAATCCAATCAGCTTTCCACGTGGATTCAACATCATCACATAGATTGTTATGGTTTAAATGACGTGGAAACAACGCTGATTCAACCAGTTTTTGTCAAAGGGGTTGTATACCCAGAGAGAAGTGCTAGAATATTGTAATGTCAGGTCCTCACCTGAACGCACCATAGCATGATTAAAGCATAGCTTTTTAATGTCTTTCCTATTCAAGCAGAACCCTGCTGACTGAGTGGGCTGTATCACGTGAATATTTAACATCGCTGAGTACAGCTGATGACTTCAACAAGATGTTTCAGGGGTTTTAACCTTTTGCTTTGGACGTGGACACTGAACTGCTACTGCTGTTCAAGAGAGACTTGATTGGTGTGACCCTCAAGGCGTGTGTTAATGCAATGGCGTTTAGTTATATTGTGATCGTACGAGGGTTAAGAAGTGTTGCAGTGCCAGTGCTGCCTGCTCCTGCTGGCATCAAGACCCACGAGTGCATATAGGGAGGATGTAGGTTCTGGTTCTACCGTCACCATAGCAACCAGCACTGAGATATGCTGTAAAAGTTTCATTAGAAATGTAAGTGGGATTTTTTTTCTTTTTTTCGCCTTCATTTGAATTTTGATTACTGCGCCTGTTGAAATACTTTTGAGTTTCTTGAAGGAGGGATAAACCTTCTTTTTTTTTTTTCAGCAGCCCTCATTGTTGAGAAGTAGGAGTGGGCGGGTGTCTTTGTAGGCTTATCGTGGGTGAGCACTGAAAGGGCTGAATAACTATCAGTGTAATTAGTTGGACCCCCACAAGGGAAACTGAGGGAGCTACTTTAGTATTTATTTGCTGGACTAGAAATGCTTTGATACATTTCAGTTTTATACACATTTAATCACATTCAATCTATACTGCTATATGTTTAAGGAATATAGGGAATACTTGAAGAGGATAGATTGCGTTGCCATTTGAGTCTCTAGTACATCAAGAAGTAAAATAAAACAATGTAAAATATGCAAATGCAATTCTTGTTTTTCACTCCCTTGGTAACAAAAATGTTGATAGAATGCAGAATGTGGTCAATGTATTGGAATTGAATAGACACAGCTGTATGGCTCAGTGAAAACAATACATATAAGAAAATAAGATTCAGACTTTTACAGTGAAATTTCAGATAAGAAATGTCTTTGAGATGTGCGATTTATACAAAAGTATGTGGACACCCCTTCAAATTAGTGGATTAGGCTATTTCAGCCACATCCGTTGCTGGCAGGTGTATAAAATCGAGCACACAGCCACACCATCTCAATAGACTAACATTGGCAGTAGAATGGCCTTACTGTAGAGCTCAGTGACTTTCAAAGTGATACTGTCATAGGATGCCACCTTTCCGACAAGTCAGTTTGTAAAATTTCTGCCCTGCTAGAGCTTCCCCGGGCAAGTGTAAGTGCTGTTATTGTGAAGTGGCAACGTCTAGGAGCAACAACGCCTCAGACCCAAAGTGATAGGCCACACAAGCTTACAGAATGGGACCGCTGAAGTGCGTAAAAATCATCTGTCCTCGGTTGCAACACTTACTACCGAGTTCCAAACTGCTTCTGGAGGCAAAGTCAACACAATAACTGTTCGTCGGGAGCTTCATGAAATGGGTTTCTGTGGCTGAGCAGCCACACAAGCCTAAGATCACCATGCTTAATGCCAAACGTTGGCTGGAGAGGTGTAGAACTCGCCGCCGTTGGACTCTGGAGCAGTGGAAACACGTTCTCTGGAGTGATGAATCACGCTTTACCATCTGGCAGTCCGACGGACGAATCTGGGTTTGGCGGAGTGCCAGGAGATCGCTATATGCCCCAATGCATAGTGCCAACTGTAAAGTTTGGTGGAGGAGGAATAATGATCTTGGGCTCTTTTCCATGGTTCGGGTGAGGCCCGATAAGGTTGTTCATCGTTTAAATACAATATGATTGCAATTTGAAGGTTCTTAACGTAATAAATGGTTTATACACATGTATTCACTGATGTTAAGAAATACATGAACAAATTCATAAATAGTTGACTGAGTTTATAAGCAGACTTGTATATCATTAAACTATAACCAGAAGTGCATGTATAGCTCATTCAAGAGTTTTCTATGTAAACTCCTGTAAGGACCAGATTTCGGCTGTATACAAGCACGTCTTTGCACCTTAAAGTCAGCTCCACTAAAGCCTCTGCTGTGTGTGCTGGGCTGTCAACACTAGGCTAATGCTGCTGGTGCTGTTCCCTAACACTACAGCAACCACTTAGTGTCTATTTAAAAAAGCTTTCCTCGTTAGGAAAGGTGTCGATAGTACATGTCTACTATGATTTATTAATATGCTAATGTACGAGTGTCAGTGGTGTGTGTTTAGTATATTGTGGTCTGTATAGAGTATGTGAGTGTTTCCCATTTGTCACAGATTGAAGTGTTGTGTTGAGCTCGTGATTAGAACCGAAGGTTTTGTTCCACACAAACCAAAGCAAGACTGTTGCGCCATAGGAATCACACATCTGATAAGGACACAAGGGATCTCTGCAAGCTGGTAGGCATGGAGCAGAGCGAAGCAGGGGAACCCAAGCCCTGTCTATCTGTGTATGTATGTATGTATGTATGTATGTATGTATGTATGTATGTATGTATGTATGTCTGTATGCCTGTCATGTATGTATGTATGCCTGTCTGTATGTATGCCAGTCTGGGTGTTTGTTTTGGATAAACTGAGGTCTGTGGATTCTCAGATTCTTGATTCTGGGGAACACAAACCATGACGCACAGAATTCCAGAACCTTGTATAGTTCCTTTTTTAGATCAGCCTCCTGGATCCAGTGGCTGTCAGTGCTGTGTTTTTATTTCCTTCTCCGCCCCCAAAATAGAGCACATCTAAGCTTCACACACACATCTCCATCTGCTAAGCATCATCTTCACACAGTCACACATCAATGTTGAGAGTGACAGGATATGTTGCTTTCTGAGGAACTGGGGGACCATGGAATGAGGCTTACCAAGGTGAAGTATTTGTCATTCTATCCTCAGAAAGGAAATATTTTGGAGCCAGCACTGTGGTCAATGCATAGTAGGGTTTTTGGCAGCTATCCCTATTGCAGCAAGGATTTACTTTTGCAGAATAAATGCAGTTATTCTTTGAGAGGTCGACAAGGTCCATTTGATTCTCTCTAAGGGGACACTTTAGCTCTCAATTAGATATATTGTTTGGAGCATGGTTTTGAGAAAAGTGTCCAATTTCTCTGGAGAATTTAGATGCATAGACAGTCGGGGGATGAATTGCACCCTTCGGATAGTGAAGCAGAACAATGTGGTAAACAATAAAATTACAGGCCTGTGTGGACGCTGTTAGATACCGAGCGGGATTGGGTTATTTTATGCAAAGCAAACCTCTAAACTATAATGGTTCTGTCCAAATGCCTGTGTTTGAGCAGCTTTACAATTAGCATTACAGTTGTAAGCTTTCCAAAGCCTCAAAATGAGCCTCAATCTCTCCTCTTTCTGAAAGTAACAGATCATGTTACTGTATAGCCTTTAGTTTAGATTCAATACAGGCTTTGTTCTCCCAACATAATTGTGTTGGGTGCTTTCCTGGCAACGGTGCAATTGAGACGCAGCCGAGTGGCATTCTCTTGGTGGTCTCAGAACCTTGGAGACCTCTCATCCATTGATGCAGCCCTGGGCCTGGGTTTGAAGTGTGAACCCAGCAAACAGGAGACGTCCTGAGGACATTCAGCGATGTTCCCATTAGGTCCTTTAAAGGTTTTGGTGTGACGTTATCCGTCTGACGTTCTGAGAACGTTCTAAGAACGCTGTGTGATGGTCCCAAGGGAATGTTTTCTGGGGGACCTTTTTCTTGTTCCCATGAACATTCTTGGGACGTTGTGGCAATGTCCCCTGAGGCTCCCCTGATTGTTCCAGGTGTCCCAAACCATTATAAGTAAAGTAATGAAATGGTATCTGGTTTTGAGGTAAGTTGTACACTTTTCAGCTAAAATAGTGTTCATATCAAATCAATGACAGTATGTTTACATTTGACCATATCAATATGACCCCACCTGGGATTTAAACTCACAACCTCTGCATCTGGGGTATGCTGATCTTTCTGCTGTGCCACAAAGACTGAAGAATTACAGAATTCCCTACACAATTACTTATAACACATCTCTCCACAAAAGAGTGCCAACTGCACTGCTATTTTAATTATCACTTAATCTGACTTCTCTCATTGATTTCATTGACTTATTTCAGCATTTTGAGTTTGTTTTTTTTGTTTAGTTTTCTAACGTTGGTGGGGCTTTAATGTTACTCAAGGAATCACTATGATAAATATAATAGTTTTTCTTGAGTGTATTTTTAACATAGCTGAAATGTACCTTGATGGGCAAAGTGTCGGAATAGGCCTACAGGTGAATTCAGTCATTGATACAGACCCAACAAGTTGTGAGTACATCCGACATGAGGACATGTTAAATAGTCATTACTGTATGACTAAACATACACAATGTCATGTATGTCAAATTGTGTCAAATATGTGTGTTAAAAGCACTGTTTAGCATTGCCAAAAGACAAAGAGCTGTGAATGGATCAGTGTGTCACCTATCAGAGCCTCGATGGGCTTGGCAACAGTAATAAGGGGGGGGATGTGTAATGAAACTATGGTCTGCTTGCCCTAGCTATAACGTTTATTTTAGACCATCAGGTGATGTCCCCGGGAACAAGACAAAACCTACAGGGGACCATGACCAGTGGCGATTTTAGTATGGAAATATTTTTAGATGCATGCCAGCAAAGCCACTATACAACGTTATTATTTAATTAGGCCAATTATTTAATTACGCAAGGAAAACACAGTCACATGGATCCACTTTTATTGACAATATACTGGTGCACAGACAGCGCATTTCGCGAACTAAACAACTCTCGCAATATCAACTGGAAGTACATGGGTCTACTACTGAACTTTATGTTGAATTATAATTTTTTTATGGGAAGAGACTGTCACTGGCAAACATGGTTACAGACCCAACAACATGATATAGTATCCCCTCCTCGTGAAGAAAAGCACATGAGCTAATTATAATAGACAAAGTAAGCAAAACAATGAAATCATTCCAACATTTCCTAAAATTATGAATAAGAAATTCATGAGAGAGACCAATGAGGCAAAATAACAATTGAGATGGACAAACTATGGCATAAGGGAACGATGAGCCAATAAGAGACAAGCCGTCATTTGGATGCAGACATTAATGAGCGAGCAGTTGATATAACTATTTGTTCAGCCCTTTTGAAATGGACAGCGACGTAAATCAGAACATGGGCCGCTCTTACAATATTCGAGGATGACATTCCTCTAAAACAGGCTATAGGATACATGTGCAACATCAAGTCAGTAGGCTAAATTCTTAGGGGGGAGAGGGACCACATTATTTTTTACGTTGTTTGCAAACTGATATGTGACATGAATGAATGCCAAAATAACATGCAAAACAGGCACACAAAAAAAAAGACAAAACCTCCAGGAGATCATGGCGCAACGTCCCAAGAACGTCCTAAAAACAACCCCGGCACAAACCTCCAGGGGACCTTGACACAACGTCCTGATGAGTTTAGGCAACGTTTTGTGACGTCTCTGGGACGTCCTAACGACTGATTATTGTTTGCAGGGAAGTCCTTAGAACTTATTTTAAATTGCCTTGGCAGTAGACAGGCTTCTGAGACTGTACCACAGCACCAGGGCAGGGAGGGATCCCCAAAGCTGCTGAAGAATTGAAACGCTCATCTTTATTTCTCTCTGCTCCAGCAGAATATTCTCATTTATCTAGATTGCAGAGCTGGATGCGATGGATTGGGTGAAAAACCACATCATTACCTTTTAAATTGTTTAGTTTTGCTATTACACCGTAGCGAAACAAATCTGGCTCCCATAGGAAACACTATGCAGATTGATATTTTAACAAACATCACAAAACACAGAAATTAAGCGCCAAATGCCCCTCTAGAGCTATTACATTAATAAGAGTTAACTGTTTTCTCACAGTTTTATGATTCTGCTGTTGACTGGTCTCAGTACAGTTCATTGTTGATGCCATTGTGTCTTTTAGTGGCTCTACAGACCCTGTAATGAGCTCCCCTCATCTGTTTCACAGGTGCAGTGCTGGAAAAAGTACCCAATTGTCATACTTGAGTAAAAGTAAAGATACCTTAATAGAAAATGACTCAAGTGAAAGTCACCCAGTAAAATACTAGTTGAATAAAACTATTTGGTTTTAAATATACTTAAGTATCAAAAGTAAAAGTATAAATCATTTAAAATTTATTATATTGAGCAAACCAGACGTCACAATTTTCTTGTTTTTTTCCATTTACTGATAGCCAGGGGTACGCTCCAACAGTCAGACATAATTTACAAACTAAGCATGTGTTTAGTGAGTCTGCCAGATCAGAGCCAGGGATGTTCTCTTGATAAGTGTGTCAGGGAGTACTTTTGGGTGTCAGGGAAAATGTATGGAGTAAAAAGTACATTTTGGGAACATCAATTATTACAGAGACCTTGTTCAGAGGGCTATCTGAAAGACAAAAACGCTATTGACTTTAAAGATGTATGCTTGAGCAAATAGTGAAGGGACTAGACATTTCCCTATATTTATAATGATATAAGCCGTGTAGCGCTTGCTGAGAAAGGGCAGTGATAACATTTTCTCTCAGTTATGCTTATCAAATGCTTGAGTTCACACATGGTCAGCTCTCCAGGTGATTTGAATGCTTAGGCAAGGTATTCAATCATTGATCTGAAAAACAAGCGTTGACATTTCCTCTACCGTTGTACTCTCTGTAGAATAAAGGGGCGTGTGTTCATTTCCATGCTAATTCCTTGTCTGCTTTTGCACTTGCTTTGTGAATATGATTACACGTGAAGCTAGGAACGTGTGCAGGAGAGCACCTCACCAAGTCCTTTTTGAGGGCCGCCCATGTTTTCGTTTCTACCGGGAACATAACGGATCAATTCATGTTAGTGATTTCCCAGAGAGTGTACATATCTGTTTTCCCCAGAGGTAAACAGTCGTTTATCAAAAGCGTAGAATGAAAATCGGCAGACCCTGTGGCCCTCAAGGACCGGAGTTGTGTACCCGGGAACTACACTAATGTAAGGAGTCACGGGTCTTATGAGTCTAGAGGTTGTTACAGAACTTTACTTGGACGTAAAGAGGAGAACTGGAGTATTATTCTAAGATGGTTTTGTAATAACCTGCCTTCAGCTTGTTTTATCCTCTTATGTGAATAGTGGGAACCTATTTGAGAGAGAACTGCATGTTCACTCTATTTTGCCATATTGAAGTTGGATTGTTAAAGAATAGCTTCTTTTTTTTTGAGCTGAGCTATCTCTCTGTCATTTGACAGAATGCATTGAATGGAAATTCCGAGTACAGTCTGTTCCCCACGTTGGGCAGAATGTCGTTTTCAACAGCAGCATTTTATTACACTGCAGCCTGTCTGCCCGCCGCCCGTCTTTCAGCCAGAAAGAGGTACTGTACACCTCGTAAACGTTGAATGTCAAATTAGAATCCATTCGTCAACCGGTGCCATAAACATTACATTTTCCCCCTGATTTGATGTGTGCCGCTGCCTGCCTGCGGGGCTGTGTGCTCATAAACATGTCTCCCTGCCTGTGTGATGCTGTTGCAGTTAAATGAAATGCTGAAAGGTGGGAACATAAATCTTTCATCATTGTGTTGATAGACTGTCCTTGGTTGTCATCTGGGACGGGGTCACACGTGACCAGTGTTGGTTCCACTTCCCGCTGACCTCTCAACCTACTCTGCAGGTCACCCTCCTCTTCACCTCAGTGTGGCCTCCCACCACAAGGTCAAATGTCATCTGCTCTAACGTCTGATATGCTGACCTGCTTAGACAAGCACAACCTCCTCCTCTCACCCCTAGACAGCTACTATAGCCTGTGTGGTCTGCACAGCTGCCTGTTGAAGTGAAGACCGTCATTATCCATCATACAGGACTTGGTCACATTAGTGCTCCCATCACAGGGGTTTGGGCCAGAGAGGTTAATGGAGCATTTACAGCCTCTGCGGCGAGGTCTCTATGAAGTGAACATAGTGTGTTAGTTTGAAAGTGCTGCGCATATTGTTGCTTTCGACTCTAGTGGCTGAAAAACAAAGGGTTGCATGATCGCCGGAGCTTACAGCATGAACAAATGCAGCAAATGGACTGGAGTGAGACTTGTGTGCCGGTAATGGACTTACTCTAATGATGCCCCCCCCATGGTTACGTGAGAGAGAGGGATTAATGCTGAGAGGAGACCAGTGGAGGGAGCAGTGCTGTAGCTGTGGCAATGGGGATGGGAGCGATTATAGCTCAGCACTCAGAATGCAAATGGGAGAGATCAGCCAGGGCAGGGAGGGAGAAGATGGGAGAGCAAAGCCAGCGTGAGGGAAATCAGTTGAGCTGACAGGTCACCATGGCAATGGATGGAAAGGCAGACTGTCTTATTGTTGTAAATGTTGTGTGTGTCTTGTGTGTGAGTCAAATTAAATATGCATGGCCCTGAACCTCCTCCCCCCCCCTCTCTCTGTCTCACTCTCTCTCCTAGCGGTCCAGTCCCTGAACAGTCTGAATGACCAGATAGTCCACTTCATGGTGACCAGGCCCGGCACTCTGTCCCGGGAGGGCGAGGCCTTCATGCCCGGAGAGAGAGACACCTTGAAGAAGTCCATGGCCCTGATGAGGCACCTGCTCATGGACGCACAGGTATTAACCCCTGATCTCTAATCCCTGACCCCTGATCATTCACCTCCTTTAAAACCAGGGCAAGACTCCAAAGGGGAAACAAGTCTCTGCTGTTGGAGCCTACTGAAATCCAGTGAGGCAGGATCTTTTCACAGCAATTGTATTTATTTTTTACTTAACCTTTATTTAACTAGGCAAGTCAGTTAAGAACAAATTCTTATTTACAATGACGGCCTACCAAAAGGCAAAAGGGCTCCTGCGGGGACGGGGGCCTGGGATTTTTAAAACAAAAGCAATATAAATATAGGAAAAAACACACATCACGACAAGAGAGACACAACACTACATAAAGAGAGAGGGCAATCATATTATGATGACTCATACTTGGGCTGTTAAGACTACAGTATTTATAGTTAATTCACTCCAATTTCATGAATAAAAAAATGGATTTCAACTGATACTATGCCGGACTATTTCCTTCCCAGCAAACTAAGCGAGTTAATGTGCTCTGTTACATCAGTTGACTTCTGCTCCATCCTTTTCATTACGGACTGTTATGATGACGTTTTGCAGGTAGTTCTCATGCAGTCCTAGGGTGTTTGTTCAAATCTTTCACCTTGTGTTTTTTTTTCTGGAGAGGATATAGCTTCTCCCAGGGAACGGTCACCGACAGGGCAGCTATGAGCGAGCTAACTCTATGCAGGACCTGGGAGAGACAAAAGTCAAACCAAACGGAATCGTCCCCAAATGTCGATGTTTGAATAATTGAATGTCACCTCGTTCAAAGAGGAGCATAAATAATGTAATGGGCTCTCAGTCTTTTTAAGCTCTCAATTCAAGTGAGCTTTTCGAAATCATTAGCCCCAACCCCCGCTATGACAGCATCAGCACTGCAGATATGGACATAATGTGACTCGGACTGGCTCACGGATTACAGTACGCATAAACCAAGGCCCCAATATCATGCCGACTCAAGTACCCAACAGTGCACATCCATGTTGGAAATTGTCTCCAATCTGGCAGGACGCTGCCTATCTTCATTGTTGTTGTACAGGGGAGTCTGGCCATGAGCTAAAGCATTGTATTGTTTCTCTCTCCGTCTTCAAGATGTATGGAAAATGCTTGCTTCAATCACAATGCTTTCCATTGCCTTTTCTAAACAGTTATTTCCTGAACATGAGGATATCCTTCCTACATCAGAAGGGACTCTATGTATAATATGTGAGGAATGTCTACAGAAAGAAGTAATACAACAATCCACATGTGTCCTCTGGTTTGCCTTGGATCGTTTGATAATTCCTCTTTACAGTTACCCCTGAATCGTCTCATTCCTTTTCTGTTCTTGTTTTGCTAGATGTGCGCCGGGACTTGACACAGTGATGGATTTGGCTCATCCTTTAGTCACATCACACACTTACATGATGAATATAGAGTCCCCTCGCCATTCTCCCCGAGATATTTGTCTGAGACGCTGCGGTGTCATTGATTAAAGAGAATGTAATTCAGCAAAAGGCCATCGCCTTCTCCTCGGCCCAATCGTATGCAAGCCGGGGTGAAAGATTGCTAGCCCGCAGTCAGTTTCTCTGTAGCTCAACGATATAAAACTGTACGGGTGATGGATGAGCAGGGGCCTTCTGCCACGAATGGACTGCTGATTATCTGGGTGAGAAGTTAGTAGCAGTTCAATGTTAAGTGAAGCGTCTTGTAGCAGTCAAGTTGACTAATTGTCTACCTGTTGCCCTGGCTTTGTGTCCCGTAAGACCCACTATCTTCACTTGCACCCGTTCCCCCCCCCCCCATGAGGCCCATCCTGTCACCTGAGCCCGTCCATGATGCCCTCTTCTGCCCTGTCAGTTGTAGAGACACAGTAGAGTAGCTATAGTAGAGGCTGCCCCTGTTTGACTGACAGCTACCTGTTGCCATGGCGATGAGCTATGCGTCCTCTACAGGACCTTCTCTTAATTTTGGAATGGTAGGCAGGTTTACACATCAGTCTGGGCAGCACAGTGTCTCTCTGTTACGTTCCCCCCCCCCCCCCCCGGGCACACTGGGACCTTTCTGAACTGTGCAGCCCAATGCTCTGTTTGATCAGTCATGATCACCGTGATTACATCCTCATGTCCGTAGTGTTTGACTCTACCCACGGAACCTCGCAAAATGGGATGTGGGAAAAGTCAAGAGACTATTCTCAATTTACCTACACAGGAGCAGTGCCTGCCAGCCTGCCTCCCAGCCTGTCTTCCAGCCTGTCTACCCAAAGTGTTTTGCATTCATTGAGGGTAGAGCAGCAGCAGGCAAAAATGTGAAATCACCCCCCCCCCCCCTCTCCATCCGTGTTAGCCGTCAATCTCGGGGTAAGTCTGAACCAGAGTTCATCTAGCTGACAGCAGAGCTACAGCTGCCCCTCTCAGTCTAATTGGTTATGTGGCAGAGCCAGACTGGGCTGTTCTGGTGCCCCGCATAACCTTAAAGAGCCGACACACCCTCACCTCGCCGCCCTCCAGCCTGCTCTGACATCATCACCCGCTGTCACCAGCCCGGCACAGCCCTGCGCCTGCTCTCACTTCATCACCCATCATGTTGTGGGTCATTAGATCGATAACTCCAATTAGTGCTACTTGTGGTTGAGGAGCGTGAGCGCCAGGCATAGGGCTGCTGAAGGACGATATCTGTCACCAAAAGTATTCATGTTTCTCATTAAACACTGTATCATAATGATCACATCTGTTTACTCCATCTTGTTGGGATTCACAAAGTGCTAAAGTACAGAATTAGTCACAAGCGAATGATGTGAAATAAGCAATATTGACTTTGGAAATTGAATCAAATATTTTTTTAAATCATATATTTGGTTTGACTGCAAATAAATGAAACAAAAAAACAATCTGATCCGTTTTTAACTGTTAATTTCTCAAGGCAAAGTCCACTAAAAGGCAGATTGATTTGGGGAGAAGGGATTTAAATAGTTTCTCTTTGAATGCTGTCACATAATTGATTGCCTCATTAATCATTTTGCACGGATGCATTATTTATGTGCTGTGCTGTGGCTGGGTGACTAATCCAAAGCCTTTCTGTGGGTATGGCGACTGACTTGACGTAGCGGAGCGTTACCTTGCGTTACTTTGGTGGAGGTGTCAGTGGGTTTTCCATAGGTTGCTGTTCTGATCTGATGATGCTGGAAAGAGAACTCACTGCTCAACCACTTAGCACTGCTCAGAATGTCAAGATACTGTACCCGTAAACAATACCCAAGCTCAGGAGCAGTACTTCAAACTGCTGCAATACTGAATCGATTCAGACTAATTACAAAGCCGAACTGGGACTGGTTAGAGACCCCAAAAAGAGCAGTCCTGGCACTCATACACCATTCACTGTCCGTTTGGGTGTCATGGTCACTCTGTCCAAGCAGGAGAGCTTTCCTTGTGTATTAGCTAAAGGCTTTGAGCCATTTTACAGAATAATAGATAGCCCACTATAGGCAGGCTGTTAGATGGGAGACCAGGAAGTGATTACAGTATTGATCGGACAGTGAGCTGGCGTTATGGGTGGGTTGTTCTGCAGACCTTGCACATCCTTAATCTCCCCTCTCTTCCACTACTCGGACGTTCAGGGTCAGGGTCTGGCTGTTTGGCAATGAACCGAGTCTGTAGTGGAAGCAAAAACAGAGAGCCTAGAAATTCCATACTGGACGAACACTGAGGCGAAAAGGCTGCCAGAGCAGGAGGCAGCAGTAGTATGATTAGAAGTGCTATTAATCCTAGCCATCACCTTCAGCCACTTACGGTCAGTTCACAGGAGTCTCATTATGAGCAATGCACATCAAAAACATTCTAGTCAATTACAACATTTTAGGAAGAATTGAGTAAATATGGTGGAGTGTGCCGATTTACAACTACAGTGAATTATGTTATGGCTGCTACAAAACATGTTTTGATTAGACAGATGGGTAAGGCGCCAATTTGATGCACAATTATAGAGTTGTTGGCACTGTCACCATTTTAAATTATTTATTGACCAATCAAGAGTTAAGGAGGAATGTGAGCCAATGGCCTGTGAGAAAATGAATTGGGAGGCTGGGGTATTGATCCAGCAGGGTTTGGATTCCAGCCCTCAGTCCTTTGTGCAACTCCTTCAGCTGAGGTGTGTATGTGTGTGTCTGGGTCTGAGAGGGGGATCAGGCCCTTCACATATTGCACTAATAAACTGATCAACAGACACACAAAGAACGACCCAGGCGAGTGTTGATTTGCTGCCCCATGTTAAATATTGATCCATAAATCCTAGCTAGCATCTCATCATTACTTAGAGCCCTTGCAGGCCATGGATGGTGTGTATGAGATTTGTCGGCCTTCGTTTCAAGTGTGAACCCTTTACTGCCGAGGTAAAAAAAAAAGAAATGACATTGTTTTGTCAGAGGAGAACACAGGTCTTATCTCATCTCCGCAAACGACAATGTCTTTCGTCTCATTTGACTGGCCGTCATTACTTTCTCTGCCACCTGATTCGTCGTGTGGCGGTGTGAGATAATTTCCTGAACCAAGGTTTCTTCATTTGATTGACTGGTGTGGTCTGGACTTCAAAGAGAGGAGGTTGTTCATTTTCTAGCTTTGCGGTTTGAGCTGATATGCCCTTTCAAACCGATCTAGGCATTTTAAACCACTGATACATTCGTTATTTTACATCTGTTTTGGATCCATCCCAACTGTGGAGAATCTGCTTAAATTAAATACCTGTCATATCCAAGGCTCCTATGCCTGGAGGAGGACAGAATAGCACTGCAGTTGGATACTTCACTTGCTTTATCACACTGAGGATATTACCGCCTTTCAATGGCATGATACGCAGATGTAAGTGATTCTTTGCATTGTCCCCCAAGTCCCTTGAATACAGTAGAATATCATCTCTGATCATACGTCCAATAACCCCTGTACATTGAGGGCACATTGCTCGGTAGATCAAGCCTTTGCTTTCCATGCAGGAATTTTGTGATGGTGAATGAACAGGTTGGGTTTGGTCGTCTAAAGCCCTTACCAAAGCTGCCTGTTGAAGCAGTTTAAACTGGAGCATCACTTGTGTGCACGTTGCCATAGATACGGAGAGTGCTGTCACAAAGGTGATCCGGATCACTACACTCACTCTTTCTGCAGACCAAAGGTGCTCACCTCAATTTCAGAGAGAGTGTTGATGATATAAAAGGTCTCTTCCTCCCCACCCATCTGCTCCTGACTGACAGGGAGAGTGTTTGTGCTGTTCGGGGCCCTTGTTGTGGTCTTGTTTGTGTCTGGTTGAAGGGAATACGTTCACTCGTCTCGCATTGGAAACTCTGAGAGTGCTCTGAGGGGAGGCATGGAGATGGCTGCAGAATGTCCTCAGAGAGAGAGAGAGAGAAGCTGATGCTGCCAACACCAGAGTTCAGCATACAGTACCAGTCAAAAGTTTGGACACACCTACACATTCAAGGGTTCTTCTTTATTTTTACTATTTTCTACCGTGCAGAATAATAATCTCACATCAAACTTCCATCCTCTTGGTCGTCTGTGCACAGCAGCTGATGTCTTGAGCAGCCAGGCCTCAAGAAGCAACACCACCAACAGCAGGAGAAGAAATCTCACAGACATACAGATGCTAAATAATGAACTAATGGTATTGTTCATACATCTCTCCTTTCTGAATGAATCAAAACAATGGCAAACTATACCAGAATCCCTTATGGTCTACAGTACCACTCAGAAGTGTGGACACACCTACTCATTCAAGGGTTTTTCTTTATTTTTACTATTTTACTACATTGTATTATAATAGTGAAGACATCAAAACTATGAAATAACACATGTGGAATCATGTAGTAACCAAAAAAGTGTTGTATTTTAGATTCTTCAAAGTAGCCACCTGTTGCCTTGATGACAGCTTTGCACACTCTTGGCATTCTCTCAACCAGCTTCATGAGGTTTGTATCTTGGAATGCATTTCAATTAACATGTGTGCCTTGTTAAAAGTTAATTTGTGGAATATTTTTCCTTCTTAATGTGTTTGAGCCAATCAGTTGTGTTGTGACAAGGCAGGGGTAGTGTAAGACCAAGTCCATATTATGGCAAGAACAGCTCAAATAAGCAAAGAGAAACGACAGTCCATTATTACTTTAAGACATGAAGGTCAGTCAATACGGAACATTTCAAGAACTTTGAAAGTTTCTTCAAGTGCAAACGCAAACTCCATCAAGCGCTATGATGAAACTGGCTCTCATGAGGACCGCCACAGGAAAGGAAGACCCAGAGTTACTTCTGCTGCAGAGGATAAGTTCATTAGAGTTAACTGCACCTCAGATTGCAGCTCAAATGAATGCGTCACAGAGTTCAATTAACAGACACATTTCAACATCGACTGTTCAAAGGAGACTGTGTGAATCAGGACTTCATGGTTGAATTGCTGCAAAGGGAAAGGGAAAAAGGGGGATACCTAGTCAGTTGTCCAACTGAATTTATTAACCCAACCCCCATGAATCAGACCGGTGCGGGTGGGGCTGCCATAATCAACATCCACGTCTTCTGCGCCCTGGGAACAGTGGGTTAACTGCATTGCTCACTATTTTACTACATTGTATTATAATAGTGAAGCCATCAAACTATTAAATAACACATATGGAATCATGTAGTAACCTATTTTGTTTTTTAACAAATCTAATTTTATTTGAGATTTGAGATTCTTCAAAGTAGCCACCCTTAGCCTTGATGACAGATTTGCACACTCTTGGCATTCTCTAAACCAGCTTCACCTAGAACGCTTTTCCAACAGTCTTGAAGGAGTTCCCACATTTGCTGAGCACTTGTTGGCTGCTTTTCCTTCACTCTGCGGTCCAACTCATCCCAAACCATCTCAAACTCCATCACTCTCCTTTGTAAAATAGCCCTTGTCTTGGGTCATTGTCCTGTTGAAAAACAAATTATTGTCCCACTAAGGATGGCGATAGCCATGCTGGTTAAGTGTGCCTTGAATTCTAAATAAATCAGACAGTGTCACCAGCAAAGCAGCCCCACACCATCATACCTCCTCCTCCATGCTTCACGGTGGGAACCACACAACCTCACAAAGACATGGTGGTTGGAACCAAAAATCTCCAATTTGGATTCATCAGACCAAAGGACAGATTTCCACCAGTCTAATATCCATTGCTCGTGTTTCTTGGCACAAGCAAGTCTCTTCTTATTATTGGTCACCTTTAGTATTGTTTTTTTTGGTAGCCTAGTGGTTAGAGTGTTGGGCCAGTAACCGGAAGGTTGCTGATTCGAATCCCCAAGCTGACAAGGTAAAAATCTGTCGTTCTTCCCCTGAGCAAGGCAGTTAACCCACTGTTCCCCGGGCGCCGAAGACGTGGATGTTGATTATGGCAGCCCCCCGCACTGCTCTGATTCATGGGGGTTGGGTTAAATGCGGAAGACACATTTCAGTTGATTACATTGTTGGACAACTGACTAGGTATCCCCCTTTTTCCCTTTCCCTTTGCAGCAATTCGACCATGAAGTCCTGATTCAGACAGTCTCCTTTGAACAGTCGATGTTGAAATGTGTCTGTTAATTGAACTCTGTGACGCATTTATTCGAGCTGCAATCTGAGGTGCAGTTAACTCTAATGAACTTATCCTCTGCAGCAGAGGTAGCTCTGTGTCTTCCTTTTCCTGTGGCGGTCCTCATGAGAGCCAGTTTCATGAGCTGTTCTTGCCATAATATGGACTTGGTCTTGTTACTACACAACTGATTGGCTCAAACACATTAAGAAGGAAAGATATTCCACAAATTAACTTTCAACAAGGCACACATGTTAATTGAAATGCATTCCAAGTGACTACCTCATGACGCTGGTTGAGAGAATGCCAAGAGTGTGCAAAGCTGTCATCAAGGCAACAGGTGGCTACTTTGAAGAATCTAAAATATAACACTTTTTTTGGTTAAAAATAAAAAATAAAGTAAAACAATAAAGAAAAACCCTTGAATGAGTAGGTGTGTCCACACTTCTGAGTGGTACTGTAGACCATAAGGGATTCTGGTATAGTTTGCCATTGTTTTGATTCATTCAGAAAGGAGAGATGTATGAACAATACCATTAGTTCATTATTTAGCATCTGTTCGTCTGTGAGATTTCTTCTTCTGCTGTTGGTGGTGTTGCTTCTTGAAGCCTGGCGCCTCAAGACATCATCTGCTGTGCACAGACGACCAAGAGGATGGAAGTTTGATGTGAGATGAAGAGACTGACGTCCCTTTAGTTTTCCCTTCTTTTCTGTCTCACCTGCTCCATCCTCCTCTACACTCTTACATGCTGACCACAGCACCGCTCGCGTGCGTGAGCGTTGCAAAGTTATTCAATCATTGCACCCACACTGCTCGCGCGCGCAAACGAGCGTCTGCATTGCCAAGCGCTAAAATAGAAGCCAGTTCTATTTGTGATGCTGAACACGGTGCAAGTCCTGCCTCTCCCATCTCCTCATTGGTTTATAGAAGCAGATACCCACGTGCCATCTCCTCATTGGTTATACCTACGTGGGTGATTGAAAGGTGAATTGAGGTCTGCCGGTCAGTTGTGGTAATACACCATATTATGAAAGTTAGATGCCAATAAACATATAAAGTCCAATGAAGAAAAAGCCTGGAAGGAGGAGAAATGACTAGAAACGATTCGGGTGACCGTTTTATGTGTGGATTAATTTTCGTATTAGAGGACCTTGTGCATTTCAGGTTAAATAACAACTTGTTTATAACGTTTATATCCCAGGACAAATTAGCTAGCAACAGCGAGCTAGCTAAATAGGACAAATTAGCTAGCAACTGCAAGCTAGCTAGCTAAATTGCCATAAATGTTAAATGCTTTTTGACCTGTCCCCAAATTAATATAATTGGTTCAGAGTTTGTTTTGATATTTCAACCTAAGTGTTGTGATCGCATTTGGTGTGGGGGGACAAAATCAATTTGCGCACGCGTCCGGTTTGGGCATGGTGTTAGAAAAAAAGGTGCACTTTAGAACCTGAAAGGCTCCCCATAGGATAACCCGTTGAAGAACCCTTTTTGGTTCCGGGTAGAACTCTTTCCACATAGGGTTCTACCTGGAACCAAAAAGGGTTCTACATGGAAAGTGTATGTGATCTCAACCTGAGGAGCGTGTTCACCTTCTGAATCCCTCTCTGCCTGCATTCACTCCTCATTGAAAGTGGAATAATACTGTAGGAATGGGGCGAGAGTGGAATTAGAGTTGGGATTTGTGTTATCAAAGCTGTATGGGGTCCCCCCTTGACCTCACTCTGAGATTGAAATGCTTCCTGCCATCCTGTGCTTGTAGAGAAGTGCAGGGAGCTAAATGACTTCCCCCTCCTATCTGATTCCCTGCCAGAAGCAATCGGTTTGAGGAGGCAGTCAGGCCTGGCGGAGATGGTGTTTAGCCCAGGGCCCCTCATTCTGAAGGCACATATTTAAGGGAGAAATGATGCTGTCCTAGCAGGATTGCTGTGGACTGGACTGATAACAGGGCAGCTTTAATAACAGGTTCATACAAACAGTGTTTATTCCACCTGGGCCGGCCACCAGCTCAGCTCACTGATAAACAAACTGTGCGCCACTCTGTGGAAGTAGTATGGTCTCTTTATCTTTGATAAGAAGTAGGAGCAGCTCTCATCTTTGAGTTTATTATGGTCAAAAGTAGAGGTCGACCTATTATGATTTTTGACGCGGATACCGATTATTGGAGGACCAAAAAAAAGCTGATACCGATTAATCGCCCAATTTCTTTTATTTATTTGTAATAATGAATGAACACTTTTCTTTTATCTTCATATACAGTGGGGAGAACAAGTAATTGATACACTGCCGATTTTGCAGGTTTTCCTACTTACAAAGCATGTAGAGGTCTGTAATTTTTATCATAGGTACACTTCAACTGTGAGAGACGGAATCTAAAACAAAAATACAGAAAATCACATTGTATGATTTTTAAGTAATTAATTTGCATTTTATTGCATGTAATAAGTATTTGATACATCAGAAAAGCAGAACTTAATATTTGGTATAGATCACACGTTTCCTGTAGTTCTAGACCAGGTTTGCACACACTGCAGCAGGGAATTTGGCCCACTCCTCCATACAGACCTTCTCCAGATCCTTCAGGTTTTGGGGCTGTCACTGGGCAATACGGATTTTCAGCTCCCTCCAAAGATTTTCTATTGGGTTCAGGTCTGGAGACTGGCTAGGCCACTCCAGGACCTTGAGATGCTTCTTACGGAGCCACTCCTTAGTTGCCCTGGCTGTGTGTTTCGGGTCATTGTCATTGCAGAAAAGCATCTCCAAAGAATGATGTTTCCACCTCCATGCTTCACGGTTGGGATGGTGTTCTTGTGATTATATTCATCCTTCTTCTTCCTCCAAACACGGCGAGTGGAGTTTAGACCAAAAAGCTCTATTTTTGTCTCATCAGACCACATGACCTTCTCCCATTCCTCCTCTGAATCATCCAGATGGTCATTGGCAAACTTCAGACGGGCCTGGACATGCGCTGGCTGGAGCAGGGGGACCTTGCGTGTGCTGCAGGATTTTAATCCATGACTGCGTAGTGTGTTACTAATGGTTTTCTTTGAGACTGTGGTCACAGCTCTCTTCAGGTCATTGACCAGGTCCTGCCGTGTAGTTCTGGGCTGATCCCTCACCTTCCTCATGATCATTGATGCCCCACGAGTTGAGATCTTGCATGGAGCCCCAGACCGAGGGTGATTGCGCCAACAGTTGTTGCCTTCTCACCAAGCTGCTTGCCTATTGTCCTGTAGCCCATCCCAGCCTTGTGCAGGTCTACAATTGTATCCCTGATGTCCTTACACTGCTGTCTGGTCTTGGCCATTGTGGAGAGGTTGGAGTCTGTTTGATTGAGTGTGTGGACAGGTGTCTTTTATACAGGTAACGAGTTCAAACAGGTGCAGTTAATACAGGTAATGATTGGAGAACAGGAGGGCTTCTTAAAGAAAAACTAACAGGTCTGTGAGAGCTGGAATTCTTACTGGTTGGTAGGTGATCAAATACTTATTGCATGCAATAAAATGCAAATTAATTACTTAAAAATCATACAGTGATTTTCTGGATTTTTGTTTTAGATTCCGTCTCTCACAGTTGAAGTGTACTTATGATAAAATTACAGACCTCTACATGCTGTTTAAGTAGGAAAACCTGCAAAATCGGCCGCGTATCAAATACTTGTTCTCCCCACTGTAATACATCAATAAAATCTATTTGGCCTCAAATATATAATGAAACATGTTCAATTTGGTTTAAATGATGCAAAAACAAAGTGTTGGAGAAGAAAGTAAAAGTGCAATATGTGTCATGTAAAAAAGCTAATGTTTCAGTTCCTTGATCAGAACATGAGAACATGTAAAAAGGAACCACCAGCTTTCATATGAGTCTTCAATATTCCCAGGTAAGAAGTTTTAGGTTGTAGCTATCATAGGACAATATAGGACTATTTCTCTCTATTATACCATTTGTATTTCATATAGCTTTGACTATTGGATGCTCTTATAGTCACTTTAGTATTGCCAGTGTAACAGTATAGCTTCCGTCCCTCTACTCGCCCCTACATGTGCTCGAACCAGGAACACATCGACAACAGCCACCCTCGAAGCATCGTTACCCATCGCTCCACAAAAGACGTGGCCCTTGCAGAGCTAGGGGAACAACTACTCCAAGTCTGAGCGAGTGACGTCACCGATTGAAACGCTATTAGCGCGCACCCCGCTAACTAGCTTGCCATTTCACATTGGTTACACCAGCCTAATCTCGGGAGTTGATAGGCTTGAAGTCATAAACAGCTCAACGCTTGAAGCACAGCTCTATCAAATCATAGACTTAATTATAACATAATAACACACAGAAATATGAGCCTTTGGTCATTGATATGGTCAAATCCAGAAACGATCATTTCGAAAACAAAACGTTTGTTCTTTCAGTGAAATACGGAACCGTTCCGTATTTTATCTAACTGGTGGCATCCCTAAGTCTAAATATTGCTGTTACATTGTACAACCTTCAATGTTATGTCATAATTATGTACAATTCTAGCAAATTCATTACGGTCTTTGTTAGGAATAAATGGACTTCACACAGTTCGCAATGAGCCAGGCAGCTCAAACTGCTGCAGATACCTGACTGCTTGCACGGAATGCAAGAGAAGTGACACAATTTCCCTAATTATAAGAAATTCATGTTAGCAGGCTATATTAACTAAATATGCAGGTTTAAAAATATATACTTGTGTACTGATTTTAAAGAACGGCATTGATGTTTATGGTTAGGTTTGGTGCAACGACAGTGCTAAATCATCACCTGTTTGGCGAAGTAGGCTGGGATTCGATGAGAAATTAACACGCTAGATAAACTAGTAATATCATCAACCATGTGTAGTTAACTAGTGATTATGTTAAGATTGATTGTTTTTTATAAGATAAGTTTAAGGCTAGCTAGCAACTTACCTTGGCTTCTTGCTTCCCTCGAGAAACAGGTAGTCAGCCTGCCATGCAGGCTCCTTGTGGAGTGCAATGTAAGGCAGGTGGTTAGAGCGTTGGACTAGTAACCAGAAGGTTGCAAAAACGAATCCCCGAGCTGACAAGGTAAAAATCTGTTGTTCTGCCCCTGAACAAGGCAGTTAACCCACTGTTCCTAGGCAGTCATTGAAAATAAGAATGTGTTCTTAACTGACTTGTCTAGTTAAATAATGGTGTAAAAAAAAAAAAATGTCAAAATCGGCGTCCAAAAATACAGATTTCCGATTGTTATGAAAACTTGAAATCGGCCATTCCGATTAATCAGTTGACCTCTAGTCAAAAGTAGCATTGATGTTGAGCGTAATAAATAATGAATGGAATTAATTAGCATAATAAAATAAACTCCAACTCAATACATCTGTTTTAACTAGAGATTTCTGTTATCATGGGCTGCATCTCAATACATCTGTTATAACTAGAGATTTCTGTTATCATGCCCTGCATCTCAATCCACATCTTCCGCCAATGTCGGATTTCCGCATCTGCGGTGGAAGGTGGCCGAGCTACAGAAGTGTTTGTCAGACCAGGAGACACCTTCTCACGAAAAAAACATCAGAGGCAGTGGTGGAAAGTACCGAAGTAAAAATACTTTAAAGTACTACTGAAATCGTTTTTGCGGTATCTGTACTTTACTGTTACTATTTATATTTTTGACTACTTTTAGTTTTACTTCACAACATTCCTAAAGAAAATAAACATACATTTTCCCTGACACCCAAAAGTACTCGTTACATTTTGAATGCTTAGCAGGACATGAAAATGGTCCAATTCACTCACTTATCAAGAGCACATCCTTGGTCAGCTCTACTGCCTCTGATCTGGTGGACTCACAAACACAAATGCTTAGTTTGTAAGTTATGTCTGATTGTTGGAGTGTGACTCCGGATATCCGTAAATTGAAACACAAGAAAATGGTACTGTCTGGTTTGCTTAATATAAGGAATTTGAAATTATTTACACTTTTACTTTTGATACTTAAGTATATTTTTCGCAATTACATGTACTTTTGATACTTAAGTATATTTTAAACCAAATACTTTTAGACTTTTACTCAAGTAGTATTTTACTGAGTGACTTTCACTTTAGCTTGAGTCATTTTCTATTAAGGTATCTTTACTTTTACTCAAGTATGATAATTGGGTACTTTTTCCACCACTGGTCCGAGCGGTTTGAAACTATCTCACGAACATGAACGTGTTCTCCGTGTTTCTCTATGACGCCCACAAGCTTCGCGAGACTCGTCTGAAGGTAACCTGGCACCGACCGGCAAAATATTGATAAATAAATCACATTTTGGGGGACCAGGGTTACACATGTAACCTTTTTGTTTGTGTCTTTAGTTTTTTGCTTGATGCTTTCCAATATCTCTCAGATGCATCTCAGACAACTCAAACCATACTTCTTTTTGATTTAGTTGTTGTTGATGATCTGTTTTGCCATGTATGAACGTGCTATTCAATGTGTTTCTATTGGCTAATAGCAGTAAGGCCAAATCCAATGTTTCATCAAATCACTTTTGACTTATGTTTTTATACCTACAGGGGTCCTAAATATCATCAAATAGCTAAATGGTCCATGGTATGACCATCTTGACCATCTTGTATATGTTAGCTCAGTAACCCCCCCCCCCCCCCCCCCGATTACTGAGACAGTCAAAACAGTCATCAATATCTTGCTGGTTACCTCTACGTAGCTTGCTGGTTTATGAGTGTCATATCCTGGTGTAATCTGGTGTAATGTAATTAAACAGAGAGGCTATCTATCTGTCTGTAATCCTCTGGAGAGCTCAGCAGGCCTCCCTCCATACAGGTGATTGGGTCATCTTCATACTGTACAGGGGGGTGGTACCAGTACCCAGTTCCCACCTAACAGCACCCACAGCAGGTGGTTTGATAGGATCACTTGTACCTCCTAGCATAGCCCTCACACCATGGTTATTATATTATACCTGGATGTCATACAGGGTGTCATGTGGACTTTACAATAGGAACCTGGGCCTGCTGCAGCGCCACCAGCTGGCCACAATACAGAACTCCATGAGATGAACTGTACTAGCGATTGCAGCAAGCCAGGAGTTTGATGGCGGATCTCGATATTGAATCAAATATATTATGGATGCAGGTTTATTCTTAGGAATGGATGAAGGTTCTGGGCAAAATCCATAATCCAGACCTAGTTTTCATCATATTGCTGTTAAAAACTGTTTCCATTTTACCAGGATGAGGTCGCTTTCCACTAAAGTTTTAGTCAACAGTATGATTAGGATTTTAAAAAATACTGTTTGGTATTTTCATGTTAAGTGATACCTTCCTTAGTGTCCTCTGTCCCCTTCAACGACCAGTTGCCCTACCACAGATGTCCCTGGACTGTGATGACTACTATAATGACTAGGTTGGACAAGGTTACCAAATATATATCTCATCTATTTATGAGCACTGCTAAGTGTTTTAATCCTGACAGTTCCCAGAGTATCCTGGCCTCGTGTGTGTGTGTGTGTGTGTGTGTGTGTGTGTGTGTGTGTGTGTGTGTGTGTGTGTGTGTGTGTGTGTGTGTGTGTGTGTGTGTGTGTGTGTGTGTGTGTGCGCGCGCGCGCGTGTGTGTGTCAGCTAGCTTTCACTCCCATGCCGCGATATTGGACAGGACACACGAGAACCCTAGTGATGAAGTGAGACCCGGCTGAATTGCCTCAAGAGCCACTTCTCAGCAAAGTGGTTAAGGCAGACCGGTTGCCCACTTTAGACATGGCTCATTTGAATTTGTCCCAGCGTGTTCTACCAGTCGTCTGGTCAAATTCACTCAATTTGTCATTTCGCTCACATGTTAATTGTCTTGTGCCCCTGATCCCCTCGCTGGGTTTTGGAGACCTCTACATCAGTCTATGTTGTTATGCATAAAGGTGACGCAATAGAAAGCCACCGCAAATTGATATGAAGATGAATAGAGAAAGTATAGTGTCACATTGGATGTTACCAATTAGATAGGAGAAAATGTCCCTTTATAGAGAAATCCAATTCCAGCATGTTAACGAAAGAAAGTGGTTGGAATCATCATGATCGCACAGTAGGCTGTGCGCGGTATCTACATAATGTGTTCTCAAGTTTGGCGGATTAGAATTAATTAGAACTCCACTATGTTTTCCTGAGGTTATACCCCTTCCCCTGTTATCTCCTCCAATGGCTCTGTGTCACTGGATAGCTGACTCACCCACGGATGGCCTCTCATAACAGTCCTAATGGGACTTTAGTTTATTTCACAATTACAAAGATGCTATGCACTCTATACACTGAGTGTACAACACATTAGGAACACCTTCCTAATATTGCGTTGCACCTATTTTTGCCCTCAGAACAGGCTCAATTTGTTGGGGCTGGACCTCTACAAAGTGTCAAACGTTCCACAGGAATGCTGGCCCATGTTGAATCGAATGCTTCCCACAGTTGGCTGGATGTCGTATAGGTGGTGGACCACTCTTGATACATACAGGAAACTGTTGAGCATGAAAAACCCAGGAGCGCTGCAGTTCTGGACACTCTCAGACCAGTGCGCCTGGCACCTACTACAATACCCCGTTTAAAGGCACTTAAATCTTTGTCTTGCCCATTCACCTTCTGAATGGTACACACACACAGTCCATGTCTCAATTGTCTCGAGGCTTAAAAATCCTTCTTTAACCTGTCTCCATCCCATCATCTAAGTGGATTTAACAGGCGACATCAATAAGTGATCATAGCTTTCACCTGGGTTCACCTGGCCAGTCTATGTCATGGAAAGAGCAGGTGTTCCTAATGTTTTGTACGGTGCAATTCTAGTGCATACAGTGTTAAGTTACGCCTCAGACAACCTGATATTACATTTATTTATTTAACCAGCTGTTATTTCTACATCAGTCGTGAGTATAGGAAAACAGTGCTCTCTGATTCGAACAATATATATTTCAATATCATTGAGTCAAATAACATTCTCTTAAATCCCTCTATGACTTTTTTTTTTTTGTCATGCATCTTCATGGTTTCTTTAGAGAGCAGATTGTATTTTAATGAACTCTTGTCCTCTTGTATGCTGCATGACATAAGATGCCAGGAAGGTGCAGTTGAAATACGCCTTGACCTCTTATACCCTGACCACACCGCTCACATCGCGTGCATTGTAAAGTACATTTAGGAATCTGTTATTCAATTATTGCACCAACAATGCTCGCGCACGTCATGAGCGTTTGCGTGACCATGGGCTAAAATAGAAGTCATTCCTATTTCTGACGCAGATTGCGCTGCAAGTCCTGCCTCTCCCTTCTCCTCATTGGTTTATAGAAGCAGATACCCACGTGCCATCTCCTCATTGGTTATACCCACGAGGGTGATTGAAAGACTAACTTTGTTGCCGGTCCTCGTGTTAATACTATGAAAGTTTAGATGCCAATCACCATTTAAGTTCAAAGATGAAAAAGCCTGGAAGGAGGAGAGATGACTAGAAACGATTCGGTTGACCGTTTTATGTGTGGATTAATTGTCGGAGTAGAGGACTTTGTGCATTTCAGGT